>NW_028225657.1:0-225100 GCF_052327205.1 Somniosus microcephalus | reverse complement strand
AAGGAGAAGGAGAAGGTGAAGTCAGGAGGGTGAATCAGAAGAAGCAGAAGAAGGAGAAGGAGAAGGAGAAGTCTGGAGGGTGAATCAGAAGAAGCAGAAGAAGGAGAAGGAGAAGGAGAAGTCTGGAGGGTGAATCAGAAGAAGTAGAAGAAGGAGAAGGAGAAGGTGTAGTCTGGAGGGTGAATCAGAAGAAGTAGACGAAGGAGAAGGAGAATGTGAAGTCTGGAGGGTGAATCAGAAGAAGCAGAAGCAGGAGAAGGAGAAGGTGAAGTCTGGAGGGTGAATCAGAAGAAGTAGAAGAAGGAGAAGGAGAAGGTGAAGTCTGGAGGGTGAATCAGAAGAAGCAGAGGAAGGAGAAGGAGAAGGTGAATTCTGGAGGGTGAATCAGAAGAAGCAGAAGAAGGAGAAGGTGAAGTCTGGAGGGTGAATCAGAAGAAGCAGAAGAAGGAGAAGGAGAAGGTGAAGTCTGGAGGGTGAATCAGAAGAAGCAGAAGAAGTAGAAGGAGAAGGTGAAGTCTGGAGGGTGAATCAGAAGAAGTAGAAGAAGGAGAAGGAGAAGGTGAAGTCTGGAGGGTGAATCAGAAGAAGCAGAAGAAGGAGAAGGAGAAGGTGAAGACTGGAGGGTGAATCAGAAGAAGCAGAAGAAGGAGAAGGAGAAGGTGAAGACTGGAGGGTGAATCAGAAGAAGTAGAAGAAGGAGAAGGAGAAGGTGAAGTCTGGAGGGTGAACCAGAAGAAGTAGAAGAAGGAGAAGGAGAAGATGAAGTCCGGAGGGTGAATCAGAAGAAGTATAAAAAGGAGAAGGAGAAGGTGAGGTCTGGAGGGTGAATCAGAAGAAGCAGAAGAAGGAGAAGGAGAAGGTGAAGTCTGAAGGCTGAATCAGAAGAAGCAGAAGAAGGAGAAGGAGAAGGTGAAGGCTGGAGGGTGAATCAGGAGAAGCAGAAGAAGGATAAGGAGAAGGTGAAGTCTGGAGGGTGAATCAGAAGAAGCAGAAGAAAGAGAAGGAGATGGTGAAGTCTGGAGGGTGAAGCAGAAGAAGCAGAAGAAGGAGAAGGAGAAGGTGAAGACTGGAGGGTGAATCAGAAGAAGTAGAAGAAGGAGAAGGAGAAGGTGAAGTCTGGAGGGTGAATCAGAAGAAGTAGAAGAAGGAGAAGGAGAAGGTGAAGTCTGGAGGGTGAATCAGAAGAAGCAGAAGAAGGAGAAGGAGAAGGTGAAGTCTGGAGGGTGAATCAGAAGAAGCAGAAGAAGGAGAAGGAGGAGATGAAGTCTGGAGGGTGAATCAGAAGAAGTAGAAGAAGGAGAAGGAGAAGGTGAGGTCTGGAGGGTGAATCAGAAGAAGGAGAAGAAGGAGAAGGAGAAGGTGAAGTCTGGAGGGTGAATCAGAAGAAGCAGAAGAAGGAGAAGGAGAAGGTGAAGTCTGGAGGGTGAATCAGAAGAAGCAGAAGAAGGAGAAGGAGAAGGTGAAGTCTGGAGGGTGAATCAGAAGAAGCAGAAGAAGGAGAAGGAGAAGGTGAAGTTAGGAGGGTGAATCAGAAGAAGCAGAAGAAGGAGAAGGAGAAGGTGAAGTCATGAGGGTGAATCAGAAGAAGCAGAAGAAGGAGAAGGAGAAGGTGCAGTCAGGGGGGTGAAGCAGAAGAAGTAGAAGAAGGAGAAGGAGAAGGTGAAGTCAGGAGGGTGAAGCAGAAGAAGCAGAAGAAGGAGAAGGAGAAGGTGAAGTGTGGAGGGCGCAGCAGAAAAAGCAGAAGAAGGAGAAGGAGAAGGTGAAGTCTGGAGGGTGAAGCAGAAGAAGCAGAAGAAGGAGAAGGAGAAGGTGAAGTCTGGAGGGTGAATCCGAAGAAGTAGAAGAAGGAGAAGGAGAAGGTGAAGTCAGGAGGGTGAAGCAGAAGAAGCAGAAGAAGGAGAAGGAGAAGGTGAAGTCTGGAGGGTGAAGCAGAAGAAGCAGAAGATGGAGAATGAGAAGGTGAAGTCTGGAGGGCGAAGCAGAAGAAGCAGAAGAAGGAGAAGGAGAAGGTGAAGTCTGGAGGGTGAAGCAGAAGAAGCAGAAGAAGGAGAAGGAGAAGGTGAAGTCTGGAGGGTGAATCAGGAGAAGTAGAAGAAGGAGAAGGAGAAGGTGAAGTCAGGAGGGTGAAGCAGAAGAAGGAGAAGGAGAAGGTGAAGTCAGGAGGGTGAAGCAGAAGAAGCAGAAGATGGAGATGGAGAAGGTGAAGTCTGGAGGGTGAAGCAGAAGAAGCAGAAGAAGGAGAAGGAGAAGGTGAAGTCAGGAGGGTGAATCAGAAGAAGTAGAAGAAGGAGAAGGAGAAGGTGAAGTCTGGAGGGTCAATCAGAAGAAGCAGAATAAGGAGAAGGAGAAGGTGAAGTCTGGAGGGAGAAGCAGAAGAAGTAGAAGAAGGAGAAGGAGAAGGTGAAGTCTGGAGGGTGAATCAGAAGAAGAAGAAGAAGGAGAAGGATAAGGTGAAGTCTGGAGGGTGAATCAGTAGAAGTAGAAGAAGGAGAAGGAGAAGGTGAAGTCTGGAGGGTGAATCAGAAGAAGCAGAAGAAGGAGAAGGAGAAGGTGAAGTCTGGAGGGTGAATCAGAAGAAGTAGAAGAAGGAGAAGGAGATGGTGTAGTCTGGAGGGTGAATCAGAAGAAGTAGACGAAGGAGAAGGTGAAGGTGAAGTCTGGAGGGGGAATCAGAAGAAGCAGAAGAAGGAGAAGGAGAAGGTGAAGTCAGGGGGGTGAAGCAGAAGAAGTAGAAGAAGGAGAAGGAGAAGGTGAAGTCAGGAGGGTGAAGCAGAAGAAGCAGAAGAAGGAGAAGGAGAAGGTGAAGTCTGGAGGGCGCAGCAGAAAAAGCAGAAGAAGGAGAAGGAGAAGGTGAAGTCTGGAGGGTGAAGCAGAAGAAGCAGAAGAAGGAGAAGGAGAAGGTGAAGTCTGGAGGGTGAATCCGAAGAAGTAGAAGAAGGGGAAGGAGAAGGTGAAGTCAGGAGGGTGAAGCAGAAGAAGCAGTAGAAGGAGAAGGAGAAGGTGAAGTCTGGAGGGTGAAGCAGAAGAAGCAGAAGATGGAGAAGGAGAAGGTGAAGTCTGGAGGGCGAAGCAGAAGAAGCAGAAGAAGGAGAAGGAGAAGGTGAAGTCTGGAGGGTGAAGAAGAAGAAGCAGAAGAAGGAGAAGGAGAAGGTGAAGTCTGGAGGGTGAATCAGGAGAAGGAGAAGAAGGAGAAGGAGAAGGTGAAGTCAGGAGGGTGAAGCAGAAGAAGCAGAACAAGGAGAAGGAGAAGGTGAAGTGTGGAGGGCGCAGCAGAAAAAGCAGAAGAAGGAGAAGGAGAAGGTGAAGTCTGGAGGGTGAAGCAGAAGAAGCAGAAGAAGGAGAAGGAGAAGGTGAAGTCTGGAGGGTGAATCCGAAGAAGTAGAAGAAGGAGAAGGAGAAGGTGAAGTCAGGAGGGTGAAGCAGAAGAAGCAGAAGAAGGAGAAGGAGAAGGTGAAGTCTGGAGGGTGAAGCAGAAGAAGCAGAAGTGGAGAATGAGAAGGTGAAGTCTGGAGGGCGAAGCAGAAGAAGCAGAAGAAGGAGAAGGAGAAGGTGAAGTCTGGAGGGTGAAGCAGAAGAAGCAGAAGAAGGAGAAGGAGAAGGTGAAGTCTGGAGGGTGAATCAGGAGAAGTAGAAGAAGGAGAAGGAGAAGGTGAAGTCAGGAGGGTGAAGCAGAAGAAGCAGAAGAAGGAGAAGGAGAAGGTGAAGTCAGGAGGGTGAAGCAGAAGAAGCAGAAGAAGGAGAAGGAGAAGGTGAAGTCTGGAGGGTGAAGCAGAAGAAGCAGAAGAAGGAGAAGGAGAAGGTGAAGTCAGGAGGGTGAATCAGAAGCAGTAGAAGAAGGAGAAGGAGAAGGTGAAGTCTGGAGGGTCAATCAGAAGAAGCAGAATAAGGAGAAGGAGAAGGTGAAGTCTGGAGGGAGAAGCAGAAGAAGTAGAAGAAGGAGAAGGAGAAGGTGAAGTCTGGAGGGTGAATCAGAAGAAGAAGAAGAAGGAGAAGGATAAGGTGAAGTCTGGAGGGTGAATCAGTAGAAGTAGAAGAAGGAGAAGGAGAAGGTGAAGTCTGGAGGGTGAATCAGAAGAAGCAGAAGAAGGAGAAGGAGAAGGTGAAGTCTGGAGGGTGAATCAGAAGAAGTAGAAGAAGGAGAAGGAGATGGTGTAGTCTGGAGGGTGAATCAGAAGAAGTAGACGAAGGAGAAGGTGAAGGTGAAGTCTGGAGGGTGAATCAGAAGAAGCAGAAGAAGGAGAAGGAGAAGGTGAAGTCAGGGGGGTGAAGCAGAAGAAGTAGAAGAAGGAGAAGGAGAAGGTGAAGTCAGGAGGGTGAAGCAGAAGAAGCAGAAGAAGGAGAAGGAGAAGGTGAAGTCTGGAGGGCGCAGCAGAAAAAGCAGAAGAAGGAGAAGGAGAAGGTGAAGTCTGGAGGGTGAAGCAGAAGAAGCAGAAGAAGGAGAAGGAGAAGGTGAAGTCTGGAGGGTGAATCCGAAGAAGTAGAAGAAGGGGAAGGAGAAGGTGAAGTCAGGAGGGTGAAGCAGAAGAAGCAGTAGAAGGAGAAGGAGAAGGTGAAGTCTGGAGGGTGAAGCAGAAGAAGCAGAAGATGGAGAAGGAGAAGGTGAAGTCTGGAGGGCGAAGCAGAAGAAGCAGAAGAAGGAGAAGGAGAAGGTGAAGTCTGGAGGGTGAAGAAGAAGAAGCAGAAGAAGGAGAAGGAGAAGGTGAAGTCTGGAGGGTGAATCAGGAGAAGGAGAAGAAGGAGAAGGAGAAGGTGAAGTCAGGAGGGTGAAGCAGAAGAAGCAGAACAAGGAGAAGGAGAAGGTGAAGTCAGGAGGGTGAAGCAGAAGAAGCAGAAGAAGGAGAAGGAGAAGGTGAAGACTGGAGGGTGAAGCAGAAGAAGCAGAAGAAGGAGAAGGAGAAGGTGAAGTCAGGAGGGTGAATCAGAAGAAGTAGAAGAAGGAGAAGGAGAAGGTGAAGTCTGGAGGGTGAATCAGAAGAAGTAGAAGATGGAGAAGGAGAAGGTGAAGTCTGGAGGGTGAATCAGAAGAAGTAGAAGAAGGAGAAGGAGAAGGTGAAGTCTGGAGGGTGAATCAGAAGAAGCAGAAGAAGGAGAAGGAGAAGGTGAAGTCTGGAGGGAGAAGCAGAAGAAGTAGAAGAAGGAGAAGGAGATGGTGACGTCTGGAGGGTGAATCAGAAGAAGAAGAAGAAGGAGAAGGAGAAGGTGAAGTCTGGAGGGTGAATCAGTAGAAGTAGAAGAAGGAGAAGGAGAAGGTGAAGTCTGGAGGGTGAATCAGAAGAAGCAGAAGAAGGAGAAGGAGAAGGTGAAGTCTGGAGGGTGAATCAGAAGAAGTAGAAGAAGGAGAAGGAGATGGTGTAGTCTGGAGGGTGAATCGGAAGAAGTAGACGAAGGAGAAGGAGAAGGTGAAGTCTAGAGGGTGAATCAGAAGAAGTAGAAGAAGGAGAAGGAGAAGGTGAAGTCTGGAGGGTGAATCAGAAGAAGCAGAAGAAGGAGAAGGAGAAGGTGAAGTCAGGAGGGTGAATCAGAAGAAGCAGAAGAAGGAGAAGGAGAAGGTGAAGTCTAGAGGGTGAATCAGAAGAATCAGAAGAAGGAGAAGGAGAAGTTGAAGACTGGAGGGTGAATCAGAAGAAGTAGAAGAAGGAGAAGGAGAAGGTGAAGTCTGGAGGGTGAATCAGAAGAAGTAGAAGAAGGAGAAGGAGAAGGTGTAGTCTGGAGGGTGAATCAGAAGAAGTAGACGAAGGAGAAGGAGAAGGTGAAGTCTGGAGGGTGAATCAGAAGAAGCAGAAGAAGGAGAACGAGAAGGTGAAGTCTGGAGGGTGAATCAGAAGAAGTAGAAGAAGGAGAAGGAGAAGGTGAAGTCTGGAGGGTGAATCAGAAGAAGCAGAAGAAGGAGAATGAGAAGGTGAAGTCAGGAGGGTGAATCAGAAGAAGCAGAAGAAGGAGAAGGAGAAGGTGAAGTCTGGAGGGTGAATCAGAAGAAGCAGAAGAAGGAGAAGGATGAGGTGAAGACTGGAGGGTGAATCAGAAAAAGTAGAAGAAGGAGAAGGAGAAGGTGAAGTCTGGAGGGTGAATCAGAAGAAGTAGAAGAAGGAGAAGGAGAAGGCGAAGTCTGGAGGGTGAATCAGAAGAAGCAGAAAAAGGAGAAGGAGAAGGTGAAGTCTGGAGGGTGAATCAGAAGAAGCAGAAGAAGGAGGAGGAGAAGATGAAGTCTGGAGGGTGAATCAGAAGAAGTAGAAGAAGGAGAAGGAGAAGGTGAGGTCTGGAGGGTGAATCAGAAGAAGCAGAAGAAGGAGAAGGATATGGTGAAGTCTGAAGGGTGAATCAGAAGAAGCAGAAGAAGGTGAAGTAAAAGGTGAAGTCTGGAGGGTGAATCAGAAGAAGCAGAAGAAGGAGAAGGAGAAGGTGAAGTCTGGAGGGTGAATCAGAAGAAGCAGAAGAAGGAGAAGGAGAAGGTGAAGTCTGGATTGTGAATCAGAAGAAGGAGAAGAAGGAGAAGGAGAAGGTGAAGTCTGGAGGGTGAATCAGAAGAAGTAGAAGAAGGAGAAGGAGAAGGTGAAGTCTGGAGGGTGAATCAGAAGAAGCAGAAGAAGGAGAAGGAGAAGATGAAGTCTGGAGGGTGAATCAGAAGAAGTAGAAGAAGGAGTAGGAGAAGGAGATGTCTGGAGGGTGAATCAGAAGAAGCAGAAGAAGGAGAAGGAGATGGTGAAGTCTGGAGGGTGAATCAGAAGAAGCAGAAGAAGGAGAAGGAGAAGGTGAAGTCTGGAGGGTGAATCAGAAGAAGTAGAAGACGGAGAAGGAGAAGATGAAGTCTGGAGGCTGGAGGGTGAAGCAGAAGATGTAGAAGAAGGAGAAGGAGAAGGTGAAGTCAGGAGGGTGAATCAGAAGAGGTAGAAGAAGGAGAAGGTGAAGGTGAAGTCAGGAGGGTGAATCAGAAGAAGCAGAAGAAGGAGAAGGAGAAGGTGAAGTCTGGAGAGTGAATCAGAAGAATCAGAAGAAGGAGAAGCAGAAGGTGAAGTCTGGAGGGTGAATCAGAAGAAGCTGAAGAAAGAGAAGGAGAAGGTGAAGTCTGGAGGGTGAAGCAGAAGAAGCAGAAGATGGAAAAGTAGAAGGTGAAGTCTGGAGGGCGAAGCAGAAGAAGTAGAAGAAGGAGAAGGTAAGGTGAAGTCTGGAGGGTGAAGCAGAAGAAGCAGAAGAAGGAGAAGGAGAAGGTGAAGTCTGGAGGGTGAATCAGGAGAAGTAGAAGAAGGAGAAGGAGAAGGTGAAGTCAGGAGGGTGAAGCAGAAGAAGCAGAAGAAGGAGAAGGAGAAGGTGAAGTCTGGAGGGTGAAGCAGAAGAAGCAGAAGATGGAGAAGGAGAAGGTGAAGTCTGGAGGGCGAAGCAGAAGAAGCAGAAGAAGGAGAAGGAGAAGGTGAAGTCTGGAGGGTGAAGCAGAAGAAGCAGAAGAAGGCGAAGGAGAAGGTGAAGTCTGGAGGGTGAATCAGGAGAAGTAGAAGAAGGAGAAGGAGAAGGTGAAGTCAGGAGGGTGAAGCAGAAGAAGCAGAACAAGGAGAAGGAGAAGGTGAAGTCAGGAGGGTGAAGCAGAAGAAGCAGAAAAAGGAGAAGGAGAAGGTGAAGTCTGGAGGGTGAAGCAGAAGAAGCAGAAGAAGGAGAAGGAGAAGGTGAAGTCAGGAGGGTGAATCAGAAGAAGTAGAAGAAGGAGAAGGAGAAGGTGAAGTCTGGAGGGTGAATCAGAAGGAGTAGAAGATGGAGAAGGAGAAGGTGAAGTCTGGAGGGTGAATCAGAAGAAGTAGAAGAAGGAGAAGGAGAAGGTGAAGTCTGGAGGGTGAATCAGAAGAAGCAGAAGAAGGAGAAGGAGAAGGTGAAGTCTGGAGGGAGAAGCAGAAGAAGTAGAAGAAGGAGAAGGAGAAGGTGAAGTCTGGAGGGTGAATCAGAAGAAGAAGAAGAAGGAGAAGGAGAAGGTGAAGTCTGGAGGGTGAATCAGTAGAAGTAGAAGAAGGAGAAGGAGAAGGTGAAGTCTGGAGGGTGAATCAGAGGAAGCAGAAGAAGGAGAAGGAGAAGGTGAAGTCTGGAGGGTGAATCAGAAGAAGTAGAAGAAGGAGAAGGAGATGGTGTAGTCTGGATGGTGAATCAGAAGAAGTAGACGAAGGAGAAGGAGAAGGTGAAGTCCGGAGGGTGAATCAGAAGAAGCAGAAGAAGGGGAAGGAGAAGGTGAAGTCTAGAGGGTGAATCAGAAGAAGTAGAAGAAGGAGAAGGAGAAGGTGAAGTCTGGAGGGTGAATCAGAAGAAGCAGAAGAAGGAGAAGGAGAAGGTGAAGTCAGGAGGGTGAATCAGAAGAAGCAGAAGAAGGAGAAGGAGAAGGTGAAGTCTGGAGGGTGAATCAGAATAAGCAGAAGAAGGAGAAGGAGAAGTTGAAGACTGGAGGGTGAATCAGAAGAAGTTGAAGAAGGAGAAGGAGAAGGTGAAGTCTGGAGGGTGAATCAGAAGAAGTAGAAGAAGGAGAAGGAGAAGGTGTAGTCTGGAGGGTGAATCAGAAGAAGTAGACGAAGGAGAAGGAGAAGGTGAAGTCTGGAGGGTGAATCAGAAGAAGCAGAAGAAGGAGAACGAGAAGGTGAAGTCTGGAGGGTGAATCAGAAGAAGTCGAAGAAGGAGAAGGAGAAGGTGAAGTCTGGAGGGTGAATCAGAAGAAGCAGAAGAAGGAGAATGAGAAGGTGAAGTCAAGAGGGTGAATCAGAAGAAGCAGAAGAAGGAGAAGGAGAAGGTGAAGTCTGGAGGGTGAATTAGAAGAAGCAGAAGAAGGAGAAGGAGGAGGTGAAGACTGGAGGGTGAATCAGAAAAAGTAGAAGAAGGAGAAGAAGAAGGTGAAGTCTGGAGGGTGAATCAGAATAAGTAGAAGAAGGAGAAGGAGAAGGCGAAGTCTGGAGGGTGAATCAGAAGAAGCAGAAAAAGGAGAAGAAGAAGGTGAAGTCTGGAGGGTGAATCAGAAGAAGCAGAAGAAGGAGGAGGAGAAGATGAAGTCTGGAGGGTGAATCAGAAGAAGTAGAAGAAGGAGAAGGAGAAGGTGATGTCTGGAGGGTGAATCAGAAGAAGCAGAAGAAGGAGAATGATATGGTGAAGTCTGAAGGGTGAATCAGAAGAAGCAGAAGAAGGAGAAGTAAAAGGTGAAGTCTGGAGGGTGAATCAGAAGAAGCAGAAAAAGGAGAAGGAGAAGGTGAAGTCTGGAGGGTGAATCAGAAGAAGCAGAAGAAGGAGAAGGAGAAGGTGAAGTCTGGAGGGTGAATCAGAAGAAGTAGAAGAAGGAGAAGGAGAAGGTGAAGTCTGGAGGGTGAATCAGAAGAAGTAGAAGAAGGAGAAGGAGAAGGTGAAGTCTGGAGGGTGAATCAGAAGAAGCAGAAGAAGGAGAAGGAGACGGTGAAGTCTGGAGGGTGAATCAGAAGAAGCAGAAGAAGGAGAAGGAGAAGATGAAGTCTGGAGGGTGAATCAGAAGAAGTAGAAGAAGGAGTAGGAGAAGGAGAAGTCTGCAGGGTGAATCAGAAAAAGCAGAAGAAGGAGAAGGAGATGGTGAAGTCTGGAGGGTGAATCAGAAGAAGCAGAAGAAGGAGAAGGAGAAGGTGAAGTCTGGAGGGTGAATCAGAAGAAGCAGAAGAAGGAGAAGGAGAAGGTGAAGTCTGGAGGGTGAATCAGAAGAAGTAGAAGACGGAGAAGGAGAAGGTGAAGTCTGGAGGCTGGAGGGTGAAGCAGAAGAAGTAGAAGAAGGAGAAGGAGAAGGTGAAGTCAGGAGGGTGAATCAGAAGAGGTAGAAGAAGGAGAAGGTGAAGGTGAAGTCAGGAGGGTGAATCAGAAGAAGCAGAAGAAGGAGAAGGAGAAGGTGAAGTCTGGAGAGTGAATCAGAAGAATCAGAAGAAGGAGAAGGAGAAGGTGAAGTCTGGAGGGTGAATCAGAAGAAGCTGAAGAAAGAGAAGGAGAAGGTGAAGTCTGGAGGGTGAAGCAAAAGAAGCAGAAGAAGGAGAAGGAGAAGGTGAAGACTGGAGGGTGAATCAGAAGAAGTAGAAGAAGGAGAAGGAGAAGGTGAAGTCTGGAGGGTGAATCAGAAGAAGTAGAAGGAGTAGGAGAAGGTGAAGTCTGGAGGGTGAATCAGAAGAATGAGAAGAAGGAGAAGGAGAAGGTGAAGTCTGGAGGGTGAATCAGAAGAAGCAGAAGAAGGAGAAGGAGAAGGTGAAGTCAGGAGGGTGAATCAGAAGAAGCAGAAGAAGGAGAAGGAGAAGGTGAAGTTAGGAGGGTGAATCAGAAGAAGCAGAAGAAGGAGAAGGAGAAGGTGAAGTAAGGGGGTGAAGCAGAAGAAGTAGAAGAAGGAGAAGGAGAAGGTGAAGTCTGGAGGGTGAATCAGAAGAAGCAGAAGAAGGAGAAGGAGAAGGTGAAGTCAGGAGGGTGAATCAGAAGAAGCAGAAGAAGGAGAAGGAGAAGGTGAAGTCTGGAGGGTGAATCAGAAGAAGCAGAAGAAGGAGAAGGAGAAGTTGAAGACTGGAGGGTGAATCAGAAGAAGTAGAAGAAGGAGAAGGAGAAGGTGAAGTCTGGAGGGTGAATCAGAAGAAGTAGAAGAAGGAGAAGGACAAGGTTTAGTCTGGAGGGTGAATCAGAAGAAGTAGACGAAGGAGAAGGAGAAGGTGAAGTCTGGAGGGTGAATCAGAAGAAGCAGAAGAAGGAGAACGAGAAGGTGAAGTCTGGAGGGTGAATCAGAAGAAGTAGAAGAAGGAGAAGGAGAAGGTGAAGTCTGGAGGGTGAATCAGAAGAAGCAGAAGAAGGAGAATGAGAAGGTGAAGTCAGGAGGGTGATTCAGAAGAAGCAGAAGAAGGAGAAGGAGAAGGTGAAGTCTGGAGGGTGAATCAGAAGTAGTAGAAGAAGGAGAAGGAGAAGGCGAAGTCTGGAGGGTGAATCACAAGAAGCAGAAAAAGGAGAAGGAGAAGGTGAAGTCTGGAGGGTGAATCAGAAGAAGCAGAAGAAGGATGAGGAGAAGATGAAGTCTGGAGGGTGAATCAGAAGAAGTAGAAGAAGGAGAAGGAGAAGGTGAGGTCTGGAGGGCGAATCAGAAGAAGCAGAAGAAGGAGAAGGATATGGTGAAGTCTGAAGGGTGAATCAGAAGAAGCAGAAGAAGGAGAAGTAAAAGGTGAATCTGGAGGGTGAATCAGAAGAAGCAGAAGAAGGAGAAGGAGAAGGTGAAGTCTGGAGGGTGAATCAGAAGAAGCAGAAGAAGGAGAAGGAGAAGGTGAAGTCTGGAGGGTGAATCAGAAGAAGTAGAAGAAGGAGAAGGAGAAGGTGAAGTCTGGAGGGTGAATCAGAAGAAGTAGAAGAAGGAGAAGGAGAAGGTGAAGTCTGGAGGGTGAATCAGAAGAAGCAGAAGAAGGAGAAGGAGAAGGTGAAGTCTGGAGGGTGAATCAGAAGAAGCAGAAGAAGGAGAAGGAGAAGATGGAGTCTGGAGGGTGAATCAGAAGAAGTAGAAGAAGGAGTAGGAGAAGGAGAAGTCTGGAGGGTGAATCAGAAGAAGCAGAAGAAGGAGAAGGAGATGGTGAAGTCTGGAGGGTGAATCAGAAGAAGCAGAAGAAGCAGAAGGAGAAGGTGAAGTCTGGAGGGTGAATCAGAAGAAGCAGAAGAAGGAAAAGGAGAAGGTGAAGTCTGGAGGGTGAATCAGAAGAAGTAGAAGACGGAGAAGGAGAAGGTGAAGTCTGGAGGCTGGAGGGTGAAGCAGAAGAAGTAGAAGAAGGAGAAGGAGAAGGTGAAGTCAGGAGGGTGAATCAGAAGAGGTAGAAGATGGAGAAGGTGAAGGTGAAGTCAGGAGGGTGAATCAGAAGAAGCAGAAGAAGGAGAAGGAGAAGGTGAAGTCTGGAGAGTGAATCAGAAGAATCAGAAGAAGGAGAAGGAGAAGGTGAAGTCTGGAGGGTGAATCAGAAGAAGCTGAAAAAAGAGAAGGAGAAGGTGAAGTCTGGAGGGTGAAGCAGAAGAATCAGAAGATGGAGAAGGAGAAGATGAAGTCTGGAGGGCGAAGCAGAAGAAGCAGAAGAAGGAGAGTGAGAAGGTGAAGTCTGGAGGGTGAAGCAGAAGAAGCAGAAGAAGGAGAAGGAGAAGGTGAAGTCTGGAGGGTGAATCAGGAGAAGTAGAAGAAGGAGAAGGAGAAGGTGAAGTCAGGAGGGTGAAGCAGAAGAAGCAGAAGAAGGAGAAGGAGAAGGTGAAGTCTGGAGGGTGAAGCAGAAGAAGCAGAAGATGGAGAAGGAGAAGGTGAAGTCTGGAGGGCGAAGCAGAAGAAGCAGAAGAAGGAGAAGGAGAAGGTGAAGTCTGGAGGGTGAAGCAGAAGAAGCAGAAGAAGGAGAACGAGAAGGTGAAGTCTGGAGGGTGAATCAGAAGAAGAAGAAGAAGGAGAAGGAGAAGGTGAAGTCTGGAGGGTGAATCAGAAGAAGCAGAAGAAGGAGAATGAGAAGGTGAAGTCAGGAGGGTGAATCGGAAGAAGCAGAAGAAGGAGAAGGAGAAGGTGAAGTCTGGAGGGTGAATCAGAAGAAGCAGAAGAAGGAGAAGGAGGAGGTGAAGACTGGAGGGTGAATCAGAAAAAGTAGAAGAAGGAGAAGGAGAAGGTGTAGTCTGGAGGGTGAAACAGAAGAAGTAGAAGAAGGAGAAGGAGAAGGCGAAGTCTGGAGGGTGAATCAGAAGAAGCAGAAAAAGGAGAAGGAGAAGGTGAAGTCTGGAGGGTGAATCAGAAGAAGCAGAAGAAGGAGGAGGAGAAGATGAAGTCTGGAGGGTGAATCAGAAGAAGTAGAAGAAGGAGAAGGAGAAGGTGAGGTCTGGAGGATGAATCAGAAGAAGCAGAAGAAGGAGAAGGATATGGTGAAGTCTGAAGGGTGAATCAGAAGAAGCAGAAGAAGGAGAAGTAAAAGGTGAAGTCTGGAGGGTGAATCAGAAGAAGCAGAAGAAGGAGAAGGAGAAGGTGAAGTCTGGAGGGTGAATCAGAAGAAGCAGAAGAAGGAGAAGGAGAAGGTGAAGTCTGGAGGGTGAATCAGAAGAAGTAGAAGAAGGAGAAGGAGAAGGTGAAGTCTGGAGGGTGAATCAGAAGAAGTAGAAGAAGGAGAAGGAGAAGGTGAAGTCTGGAGGGTGAATCAGAAGAAGCAGAAGAAGGAGAAGGAGAAGGTGAAGTCTGGAGGGTGAATCAGAAGAAGCAGAAGAAGGAGAAGGAGAAGATGAAGTCTGGAGGGTGAATCA
The DNA here is from genome assembly GCF_052327205.1 of Somniosus microcephalus. Classification (NCBI taxonomy): domain Eukaryota; kingdom Metazoa; phylum Chordata; class Chondrichthyes; order Squaliformes; family Somniosidae; genus Somniosus; species Somniosus microcephalus. Next base: position 211,864 of record NW_028225657.1, on the reverse strand, counting down.
GAAGAAGTAGAAGAAGGAGTAGGAGAAGGAGAAGTCTGGAGGGTGAATCAGAAGAAGCAGAAGAAGGAGAAGGAGATGGTGAAGTCTGGAGGGTGAATCAGAAGAGGCAGAAGAAGGAGAAGGAGAAGGTGAAGTCTGGAGGGTGAATCAGAAGAAGCAGAAGAAGGAGAAGGAGAAGGTGAAGTCTGGAGGGTGAATCAGAAGAAGTAGAAGACGGAGAAGGAGAAGGTGAAGTCTGGAGGCTGGAGGGTGAAGCAGAAGAAGTAGAAGAAGGAGAAGGAGAAGGTGAAGTCAGGAGGGTGAATCAGAAGAGGTAGAAGATGGAGAAGGTGAAGGTGAAGTCAGGAGGGTGAATCAGAAGAAGCAGAAGAAGGAGAAGGAGTAGGTGAAGTCTGGAGAGTGAATCAGAAGAATCAGAAGAAGGAGAAGGAGAAGGTGAAGTCTGGAGGGTGAATCAGAAGAAGCAGAAAAAAGAGAAGGAGAAGGTGAAGTCTGGAGGGTGAAGCAGAAGAAGCAGAAGATGGAGAAGGAGAAGGTGAAGTCTGGAGGGCGAAGCAGAAGAAGCAGAAGAAGGAGAAGGAGAAGGTGAAGTCTGGAGGGTGAAGCAGAAGAAGCAGAAGAAGGAGAAGGAGAAGGTGAAGTCTGGAGGGTGAATCAGGAGAAGTAGAAGAAGGAGAAGGAGAAGGTGAAGTCAGGAGAGTGAAGCAGAAGAAGCAGAAGAAGGAGAAGGAGAAGGTGAATTCTGGAGGGTGAAGCAGAAGAAGCAGAAGATGGAGAAGGAGAAGGTGAAGTCTGGAGGGCGAAGCAGAAGAAGCAGAAGAAGGAGAAGGAGAAGGTGAAGTCTGGAGGGTGAAGCAGAAGAAGCAGAAGAAGGAGAAGGAGAAGGTGAAGTCTGGAGGGTGAATCAGGAGAAGTAGAAGAAGGAGAAGGAGAAGGTGAAGTCAGGAGGGTGAAGCAGAAGAAGCAGAACAAGGAGAAGGAGAAGGTGAAGTCAGGAGGGTGAAGCAGAAGAAGCAGAAGAAGGAGAAGGAGAAGGTGAAGTCTGGAGGGTGAAGCAGAAGAAGCAGAAGAAGGAGAAGGAGAAGGTGAAGTCAGGAGGGTGAATCAGAAGATGTAGAAGAAGGAGAAGGAGAAGGTGAAGTCTGGAGGGTGAATCAGAAGAAGTAGAAGATGGAGAAGGAGAAGGTGAAGTCTGAAGGGTGAATCAGAAGAAGTAGAAGAAGGAGAAGGAGAAGGTGAAGTCTGGAGGGTGAATCAGAAGAAGCAGAAGAAGGAGAAGGAGAAGGTGAAGTCTGGAGGGAGAAGCAGAAGAAGTAGAAGAAGGAGAAGGAGAAGGTGAAGTCTGGAGGGTGAATCAGAAGAAGAAGAAGAAGGAGAAGGAGAAGGTGAAGTCTGGAGGGTGAATCAGTAGAAGTAGAAGAAGGAGAAGGAGAAGGTGAAGTCTGGAGGGTGAATCAGAAGAAGCAGAAGAAGGAGAAGGAGAAGGTGAAGTCTGGAGGGTGAATCAGAAGAAGTAGAAGAAGGAGAAGGAGATGGTGTAGTCTGGAGGGTGAATCAGAAGAAGTAGACGAAGGAGAAGGAGAAGGTGAAGTCTGGAGGGTGAATCAGAAGAAGCAGAAGAAGGAGAAGGAGACGGTGAAGTCTAGAGGGTGAATCAGAACAAGCAGAAGAAGGAGAATGATATGGTGAAGTCTGAAAGGTGAATCAGAAGAAGCAGAAGAAGGAGAAGTAAAAGGTGAAGTCTGGAGGGTGAATCAGAAGAAGCAGAAGAAGGAGAAGGAGAAGGTGAAGTCTGGAGGGTGAATCAGAAGAAGCAGAAGAAGGAGAAGGAGAAGGTGAAGTCTGGAGGGTGAATCAGAAGAAGTAGAAGAAGGAGAAGGAGAAGGTGAAGTCTGGAGGGTGAAGCAGAAGAAGCAGAACAAGGAGAAGGAGAAGGTGAAGTCAGGAGGGTGAAGCAGAAGAAGCAGAAGAAGGAGAAGGAGAAGTTGAAGTCTGGAGGGTGAAGCAGAAGAAGCAGAAAGGGAGAAGGAGAAGGTGAAGTCAGGAGGGTGAATCAGAAGAAGTAGAAGAAGGAGAAGGAGAAGGTGAAGTCTGGAGGGTGAATCAGAAGAAGTAGAAGATGGAGAAGGAGAAGGTGAAGTCTGGAGGGTGAATCAGAAGAAGTAGAAGAAGGAGAAGGAGAAGGTGTAGTCTGGAGGGTGAATCAGAAGAAGCAGAAGAAGGAGAAGGAGAAGGTGAAGTCTGGAGGGAGAAGCAGAAGAAGTAGAAGAAGGAGAAGGAGAAGGTGACGTCTGGAGGGTGAATCAGAAGAAGAAGAAGAAGGAGAAGGAGAAGATGAAGTCTGGAGGGTGAATCAGTAGAAGTAGAAGAAGGAGAAGGAGAAGGTGAAGTCTGGAGGGTGAATCAGAAGAAGCAGAAGAAGGAGAAGGAGAAGGTGAAGTCTGGAGGGTGAATCAGAAGAAGTAGAAGAAGGAGAAGGAGATGGTGTAGTCTGGAGGGTGAATCAGAAGAAGTAGACGAAGGAGAAGGAGAAGGTGAAGTCTGGAGGGTGAATCAGAAGAAGCAGAAGAAGGAGAAGGAGAAGGTGAAGTCTAGAGGGTGAATCAGAAGAAGTAGAAGAAGGAGAAGGAGAAGGTGAAGTCTGGAGGGTGAATCAGAAGAAGCAGAAGAAGGAGAAGGAGAAGGTGAAGTCAGGAGGGTGAATCAGAAGAAGCAGAAGAAGGAGAAGGAGAAGGTGAAGTCTAGAGGGTGAATCAGAAGAATCAGAAGAAGGAGAAGGAGAAGTTGAAGACTGGAGGGTGAATCAGAAGAAGTAGAAGAAGGAGAAGGAGAAGGTGAAGTCTGGAGGGTGAATCAGAAGAAGTAGAAGAAGGAGAAGGAGAAGGTGTAGTCTGGAGGGTGAATCAGAAGAAGTAGACGAAGGAGAAGGAGAAGGTGAAGTCTGGAGGATGAATCAGAAGAAGCAGAAGAAGGAGAACGAGAAGGTGATGTCTGGAGGGTGAATCAGAAGAAGTAGAAGAAGGAGAAGGAGAAGGTGAAGTCTGGAGGGTGAATCAGAAGAAGTAGAAGATGGAGAAGGAGAAGGTGAAGTCTGGAGGGTGAATCAGAAGAAGTAGAAGAAGGAGAAGGAGAAGGTGAAGTCTGGAGGGTGAATCAGAAGAAGCAGAAGAAGGAGAAGGAGAAGGTGAAGTCTGGAGGGAGAAGCAGAAGTAGAAGAAGGAGAAGGAGAAGGTGAAGTCTGGAGGGTGAATCAGAAGAAGAAGAAGAAGGAGAAGGAGAAGGTGAAGTCTGGAGGGTGAATCAGGAGAAGTAGAAGAAGGAGAAGGAGAAGGTGAAGTCTGGAGGGTGAATCAGAGGAAGCAGAAGAAGGAGAAGGAGAAGGTGAAGTCTGGAGGGTGAATCAGAAGAAGTAGAAGAAGGAGAAGGAGATGGTGTAGTCTGGAGGGTGAATCAGAAGAAGTAGACGAAGGAGAAGGAGAAGGTGAAGTCTGGAGGGTGAATCAGAAGAAGCAGAAGAAGGAGAAGGAGAAGGTGAAGTCTAGAGGGTGAATCAGAAGAAGTAGAAGAAGGAGAAGGAGAAGGTGAAGTCTGGAGGGTGAATCAGAAGAAGCAGAAGAAGGAGAAGGAGAAGGTGAAGTCAGGAGGGTGAATCAGAAGAAGCAGAAGAAGGAGAAGGAGAAGGTGAAGTCTGGAGGGTGAATCAGAAGAAGCAGAAGAAGGAGAAGGAGAAGTTGAAGACTGGAGGTTGAATCAGAAGAAGTTGAAGAAGGAAAGGAGAAGGTGAAGTCTGGAGGGTGAATCAGAAGAAGTAGAAGAAGGAGAAGGAGAAGGTGTAGTCTGGAGGGTGAATCAGAAGAAGTAGACGAAGGAGAAGGAGAAGGTGAAGTCTGGAGGGTGAATCAGAAGAAGCAGAAGAAGGAGAACGAGAAGGTGAAGTCTGGAGGGTGAATCAGAAGAAGTCGAAGAAGGAGAAGGAGAAGGTGAAGTCTGGAGGGTGAATCAGAAGAAGCAGAAGAAGGAGAATGAGAAGGTGAAGTCAGGAGGGTGAATCAGAAGAAGCAGAAGAAGGAGAAGGAGAAGGTGAAGTTTGGAGGGTGAATCAGAAGAAGCAGAAGAAGGAGAAGGAGGAGGTGAAGACTGGAGGGTGAATCAGAAAAAGTATAAGAAGGAGAAGGAGAAGGTGAAGTCTGGAGGGTGAATCAGAATAAGTAGAAGAAGGAGAAGGAGAAGGCGAAGTCTGGAGGGTGAATCAGAAGAAGCAGAAAAAGGAGAAGGAGAAGGTGAAGTCTGGAGGGTGAATCAGAAGAAGTAGAAGAAGGAGGAGGAGAAGATGAAGTCTGGAGGGTGAATCAGAAGAAGTAGAAGAAGGAGAAGGAGAAGGTGATGTCTGGAGGGTGAATCAGAAGAAGCAGAAGAAGGAGAATGATATGGTGAAGTCTGAAGGGTGAATCAGAAGAAGCAGAAGAAGGAGAAGTAAAAGGTGAAGTCTGGAGAGTGAATCAGAAGAATCAGAAGAAGGAGAAGGAGAAGGTGAAGTCTGGAGGGTGAATCAGAAGAAGCAGAAAAAGGAGAAGGAGAAGGTGAAGTCAGGAGGGTGAATCAGAAGAGGTAGAAGATGGAGAAGGTGAAGGTGAAGTCAGGAGGGTGAATCAGAAGAAGCAGAAGAAGGAGAAGGAGAAGGTGAAGTCTGGAGAGTGAATCAGAAGAATCAGAAGAAGGAGAAGGAGAAGGTGAAGTCTGGAGGGTGAATCAGAAGAAGCTGAAAAAAGAGAAGGAGAAGGTGAAGTCTGGAGGGTGAAGCAGAAGAAGCAGAAGATGCAGAAGGAGAAGGTGAAGTCTGGAGGGCGAAGCAGAAGAAGCAGAAGAAGGAGAAGGAGAAGGTGAAGTCTGGAGGGTGAAGCAGAAGAAGCAGAAGAAGGAGAAGGAGAAGGTGAAGTCTGGAGGGTGAATCAGGAGAAGTAGAAGAAGGAGAAGGAGAAGGTGAAGTCAGGAGAGTGAAGCAGAAGAAGCAGAAGAAGGAGAAGGAGAAGGTGAAGTCTGGAGGGTGAAGCAGAAGAAGCAGAAGATGGAGAAGGAGAAGGTGAAGTCTGGAGGGCGAAGCAGAAGAAGCAGAAGAAGGAGAAGGAGAAGGTGAAGTCTGGAGGGTGAAGCAGAAGAAGCAGAAGAAGGAGAAGGAGAAGGTGAAGTCTGGAGGGTGAATCAGGAGAAGTAGAAGAAGGAGAAGGAGAAGGTGAAGTCAGGAGGGTGAAGCAGAAGAAGCAGAACAAGGAGAAGGAGAAGGTGAAGTCAGGAGGGTGAAGCAGAAGAAGCAGAAGAAGGAGAAGGAGAAGGTGAAGTCTGGAGGGTGAAGCAGAAGAAGCAGAAGAAGGAGAAGGAGAAGGTGAAGTCAGGAGGGTGAATCAGAAGATGTAGAAGAAGGAGAAGGAGAAGGTGAAATCTGGAGGGTGAATCAGAAGAAGTAGAAGATGGAGAAGGAGAAGGTGAAGTCTGGAGGGTGAATCAGAAGAAGCAGAAGAAGGAGAAGGAGACGGTGAAGTCTAGAGGGTGAATCAGAAGAAGCAGAAGAAGGAGAATGATATGGTGAAGTCTGAAAGGTGAATCAGAAGAAGCAGAAGAAGGAGAAGTAAAAGGTGAAGTCTGGAGGGTGAATCAGAAGAAGCAGAAGAAGGAGAAGTAGAAGGTGAAGTCTGGAGGGTGAATCAGAAGAAGCAGAAGAAGGAGAAGGAGAAGGTGAAGTCTGGAGGGTGAATCAGAAGAAGTAGAAGAAGGAGAAGGAGAAGGTGAAGTCTGGAGGGTGAAGCAGAAGAAGCAGAACAAGGAGAAGGAGAAGGTGAAGTCAGGAGGGTGAAGCAGAAGAAGCAGAAGAAGGAGAAGGAGAAGTTGAAGTCTGGAGGGTGAAGCAGAAGAAGCAGAAGAAGGAGAAGGAGAAGGTGAAGTCAGGAGGGTGAATCAGAAGAAGTAGAAGAAGGAGAAGGAGAAGGTGAAGTCTGGAGGGTGAATCAGAAGAAGTAGAAGATGGAGAAGGAGAAGGTGAAGTCTGGAGGGTGAATCAGAAGAAGTAGAAGAAGGAGAAGGAGAAGGTGTAGTCTGGAGGGTGAATCAGAAGAAGCAGAAGAAGGAGAAGGAGAAGGTGAAGTCTGGAGGGAGAAGCAGAAGAAGTAGAAGAAGGAGAAGGAGAAGGTGACGTCTGGAGGGTGAATCAGAAGAAGAAGAAGAAGGAGAAGGAGAAGATGAAGTCTGGAGGGTGAATCAGTAGAAGTAGAAGAAGGAGAAGGAGAAGGTGAAGTCTGGAGGGTGAATCAGAAGAAGCAGAAGAAGGAGAAGGAGAAGGTGAAGTCTGGAGGGTGAATCAGAAGAAGTAGAAGAAGGAGAAGGAGATGGTGTAGTCTGGAGGGTGAATCAGAAGAAGTAGACGAAGGAGAAGGAGAAGGTGAAGTCTGGAGGGTGAATCAGAAGAAGCAGAAGAAGGAGAAGGAGAAGGTGAAGTCTAGAGGGTGAATCAGAAGAAGTAGAAGAAGGAGAAGGAGAAGGTGAAGTCTGGAGGGTGAATCAGAAGAAGCAGAAGAAGGAGAAGGAGAAGGTGAAGTCAGGAGGGTGAATCAGAAGAAGCAGAAGAAGGAGAAGGAGAAGGTGAAGTCTAGAGGGTGAATCAGAAGAATCAGAAGAAGGAGAAGGAGAAGTTGAAGACTGGAGGGTGAATCAGAAGAAGTAGAAGAAGGAGAAGGAGAAGGTGAAGTCTGGAGGGTGAATCAGAAGAAGTAGAAGAAGGAGAAGGAGAAGGTGTAGTCTGGAGGGTGAATCAGAAGAAGTAGACGAAGGAGAAGGAGAAGGTGAAGTCTGGAGGATGAATCAGAAGAAGCAGAAGAAGGACAACGAGAAGGTGATGTCTGGAGGGTGAATCAGAAGAAGTAGAAGAAGGAGAAGGAGAAGGTGAAGTCTGGAGGGTGAATCAGAAGAAGTAGAAGATGGAGAAGGAGAAGGTGAAGTCTGGAGGGTGAATCAGAAGAAGTAGAAGAAGGAGAAGGAGAAGGTGAAGTCTGGAGGGTGAATCAGAAGAAGCAGAAGAAGGAGAAGGAGAAGGTGAAGTCTGGAGGGAGAAGCAGAAGAAGTAGAAGAAGGAGAAGGAGAAGGTGAAGTCTGGAGGGTGAATCAGAAGAAGAAGAAGAAGGAGAAGGAGAAGGTGAAGTCTGGAGGGTGAATCAGGAGAAGTAGAAGAAGGAGAAGGAGAAGGTGAAGTCTGGAGGGTGAATCAGAGGAAGCAGAAGAAGGAGAAGGAGAAGGTGAAGTCTGGAGGGTGAATCAGAAGAAGTAGAAGAAGGAGAAGGAGATGGTGTAGTCTGGAGGGTGAATCAGAAGAAGTAGACGAAGGAGAAGGAGAAGGTGAAGTCTGGAGGGTGAATCAGAAGAAGCAGAAGAAGGAGAAGGAGAAGGTGAAGTCTAGAGGGTGAATCAGAAGAAGTAGAAGAAGGAGAAGGAGAAGGTGAAGTCTGGAGGGTGAATCAGAAGAAGCAGAAGAAGGAGAAGGAGAAGGTGAAGTCAGGAGGGTGAATCAGATGAAGCAGAAGAAGGAGAAGGAGAAGGTGAAGTCTGGAGGGTGAATCAGAAGAAGCAGAAGAAGGAGAAGGAGAAGTTGAAGACTGGAGGGTGAATCAGAAGAAGTTGAAGAAGGAAAGGAGAAGGTGAAGTCTGGAGGGTGAATCAGAAGAAGTAGAAGAAGGAGAAGGAGAAGGTGTAGTCTGGAGGGTGAATCAGAAGAAGTAGACGAAGGAGAAGGAGAAGGTGAAGTCTGGAGGGTGAATCAGAAGAAGCAGAAGAAGGAGAACGAGAAGGTGAAGTCTGGAGGGTGAATCAGAAGAAGTCGAAGAAGGAGAAGGAGAAGGTGAAGTCTGGAGGGTGAATCAGAAGAAGCAGAAGAAGGAGAATGAGAAGGTGAAGTCAGGAGGGTGAATCAGAAGAAGCAGAAGAAGGAGAAGGAGAAGGTAAAGTCTGGAGGGTGAATCAGAAGAAGCAGAAGAAGGAGAAGGAGGAGGTGAAGACTGGAGGGTGAATCAGAAAAAGTAGAAGAAGGAGAAGGAGAAGGTGAAGTCTGGAGGGTGAATCAGAATAAGTAGAAGAAGGAGAAGGAGAAGGCGAAGTCTGGAGGGTGAATCAGAAGAAGCAGAAAAAGGAGAAGGAGAAGGTGAAGTCTGGAGGGTGAATCAGAAGAAGCAGAAGAAGGAGGAGGAGAAGATGAAGTCTGGAGGGTGAATCAGAAGAAGTAGAAGAAGGAGAAGGAGAAGGTGATGTCTGGAGGGTGAATCAGAAGAAGCAGAAGAAGGAGAATGATATGGTGAAGTCTGAAGGGTGAATCAGAAGAAGCAGAAGAAGGAGAAGTAAAAGGTGAAGTCTGGAGGGTGAATCAGAAGAAGCAGAAGAAGGAGAAGGAGAAGATGAAGTCTGGAGGGTGAATCAGAAGAAGTAGAAGAAGGAGTAGGAGAAGGAGAAGTCTGCAGGGTGAATCAGAAAAAGCAGAAGAAGGAGAAGGAGATGGTGAAGTCTGGAGGGTGAATCAGAAGAAGCAGAAGAAGGAGAAGGAGAAGGTGAAGTCTGGAGGGTGAATCAGAAGAAGCAGAAGAAGGAGAAGGTGAAGTCTGGAGGGTGAATCAGAAGAAGTAGAAGACGGAGAAGGAGAAGGTGAAGTCTGGAGGCTGGAGGGTGAAGCAGAAGAAGTAGAAGAAGGAGAAGGAGAAGATGAAGTCAGGAGGGTGAATCAGAAGAGGTAGAAGAAGGAGAAGGTGAAGGTGAAGTCAGGAGGGTGAATCAGAAGAAGCAGAAGAAGGAGAAGGAGAAGGTGAAGTCTGGAGAGTGAATCAGAAGAATCAGAAGAAGGAGAAGGAGAAGGTGAAGTCTGGAGGGTGAATCAGAAGAAGCTGAAGAAAGAGAAGGAGAAGGTGAAGTCTGGAGGGTGAAGCAGAAGAAGCAGAAGAAGGAGAAGGAGAAGGTGAAGACTGGAGGGTGAATCAGAAGAAGTAGAAGAAGGAGAAGGAGAAGGTGAAGTCTGGAGGGTGAATCAGAAGAAGTAGAAGAAGGAGTAGGAGAAGGTGAAGTCTGGAGGATGAATCAGAAGAATGAGAAGAAGGAGAAGGAGAAGGTGAAGTCTGGAGGGTGAATCAGAAGAAGCAGAAGAAGGAGAAGGAGAAGGTGAAGTCAGGAGGGTGAATCAGAAGAAGCAGAAGAAGGAGAAGGAGAAGGTGAAGTTAGGAGGGTGAATCAGAAGAAGCAGAAGAAGGAGAAGGAGAAGGTGAAGTCAGGGGGGTGAAGCAGAAGAAGTAGAAGAAGGAGAAGGAGAAGGTGAAGTCTGGAGGGTGAATCAGAAGAAGCAGAAGAAGGAGAAGGAGAAGGTGAAGTCAGGAGGGTGAATCAGAAGAAGCAGAAGAAGGAGAAGGAGAAGGTGAAGTCTGGAGGGTGAATCAGAAGAAGCAGAAGAAGGAGAAGGAGAAGTTGAAGACTGGAGGGTGAATCAGAAGAAGTAGAAGAAGGAGAAGGAGAAGGTGAAGTCTGGAGGGTGAATCAGAAGAAGTAGAAGAAGGAGAAGGAGAAGGTGTAGTCTGGAGGGTGAATCAGAAGAAGTAGACGAAGGAGAAGGAGAAGGTGAAGTCTGGAGGGTGAATCAGAAGAAGCAGAAGAAGGAGAACGAGAAGGTGAAGTCTGGAGGGTGAATCAGAAGAAGTAGAAGAAGGAGAAGGAGAAGGTGAAGTCTGGAGGGTGAATCAGAAGAAGCAGAAGAAGGAGAATGAGAAGGTGAAGTCAGGAGGGTGATTCAGAAGAAGCAGAAGAAGGAGAAGGAGAAGGTGAAGTCTGGAGGGTGAATCAGAAGAAGCAGAAGAAGGAGGAGGAGAAGATGAAGTCTGGAGGGTGAATCAGAAGAAGTAGAAGAAGGAGAAGGAGAAGGTGAGGTCTGGAGGGCGAATCAGAAGAAGCAGAAGAAGGAGAAGGATATGCTGAAGTCTGAAGGGTGAATCAGAAGAAGCAGAAGAAGGAGAAGCAACAGGTGAAGTCTGGAGGGTGAATCAGAAGAAGCAGAAGAAGGAGAAGGAGAAGGTGAAGTCTGGAGGGTGAATCAGAAGAAGCAGAAGAAGGAGAAGGAGAAGGTGAAGTCTGGAGGGTGAATCAGAAGAAGTAGAAGAAGGAGAAGGAGAAGGTGAAGTCTGGAGGGTGAATCAGAAGAAGTAGAAGAAGGAGAAGGTGAAGTCTGGAGGGTGAATCAGAAGAAGCAGAAGAAGGAGATGGAGAAGGTGAAGTCTGGAGGGTGAATCAGAAGAAGCAGAAGGAGAAGGAGAAGATGAAGTCTGGAGGGTGAATCAGAAGAAGTAGAAGAAGGAGTAGGAGAAGGAGAAGTCTGGAGGGTGAATCAGAAGAAGCAGAAGAAGGAGAAGGAGATGGTGAAGTCTGGAGGGTGAATCAGAAGAAGCAGAAGAAGGAGAAGGAGAAGGTGAAGTCTGGAGGGTGAATCAGAAGAAGCAGAAGAAGGAGAAGGAGAAGGTGAAGTCTGGAGGGTGAATCAGAAGAAGTAGAAGACGGAGAAGGAGAAGGTGAAGTCTGGAGGCTGGAGGGTGAAGCAGAAGAAGTAGAAGAAGGAGAAGGTGAAGTCAGGAGTGTGAATCAGAAGAGGTAGAAGATGGAGAAGGTGAAGGTGAAGTCAGGATGGTGAATCAGAAGAAGCAGAAGAAGGAGAAGGAGAAGGGGAAGTCTGGAGAGTGAATCAGAAGAATCAGAAGAAGGAGAAGGAGAAGGTGAATTCTGGAGGGTGAATCAGAAGAAGCTGAAAAAAGAGAAGGAGAAGTTGAAGTCTGGAGGGTGAAGCAAAAGAAGCAGAAGATGGAGAAGGAGAAGGTGAAGTCTGGAGGGCGAAGCAGAAGAAGCAGAAGAAGGAGAGTGAGAAGGTGAAGTCTGGAGGGTGAAGCAGAAGAAGCAGAAGAAGGAGAAGGAGAAGGTGAAGTCTGGAGGGTGAATCAGGAGAAGTAGAAGAAGGAGAAGGAGAAGGTGAAGTCAGGAGGGTGAAGCAGAAGAAGCAGAAGAAGGAGAAGGAGAAGGTGAAGTCTGGAGGGTGAAGCAGAAGAAGCAGAAGATGGAAAAGGAGAAGGTGAAGTCTGGAGGGCGAAGCAGAAGAAGCAGAAGAAGGAGAAGGAGAAGGTGAAGTCTGGAGGGTGAAGCAGAAGAAGCAGAAGAAGGAGAACGAGAAGGTGAAGTCTGGAGGGTGAATCAGAAGAAGTAGAAGAAGGAGAAGGAGAAGGTGAAGTCTGGAGGGTGAATCAGAAGAAGCAGAAGAAGGAGAATGAGAAGGTGAAGTCAGGAGGGTGAATCAGAAGAAGCAGAAGAAGGAGAAGGAGAAGGTGAAGTCTGGAGGGTGAATCAGAAGAAGCAGAAGAAGGAGAAGGAGGAGGTGAAGACTGGAGGGTGAATCAGAAAAAGTAGAAGAAGGAGAAGGAGAAGGTGTAGTCTGGAGGGTGAATCAGAAGAAGTAGAAGAAGGAGAAGGAGAAGGCGAAGTCTGGAGGGTGAATCAGAAGAAGCAGAAAAAGGAGAAGGAGAAGGTGAAGTCTGGAGGGTGAATCAGAAGAAGCAGAAGAAGGAGGAGGAGAAGATGAAGTCTGGAGGGTGAATCAGAAGAAGTAGAAGAAGGAGAAGGAGAAGGTGAGGTCTGGAGGGTGAATCAGAAGAAGCAGAAGAAGGAGAAGGATATGGTGAAGTCTGAAGGGTGAATCAGAAGAAGCAGAAGAAGGAGAAGTAAAAGGTGAAGTCTGGAGGGTGAATCAGAAGAAGCAGAAGAAGGAGAAGGAGAAGGTGAAGTCTGGAGGGTGAATCAGAAGAAGCAGAAGAAGGAGAAGGAGAAGGTGAAGTCTGGAGGGTGAATCAGAAGAAGTAGAAGAAGGAGAAGGAGAAGGTGAAGTCTGGAGGGTGAATCAGAAGAAGTAGAAGAAGGAGAAGGAGAAGGTGAAGTCTGGAGGGTGAATCAGAAGAAGCAGAAGAAGGAGAAGGTGAAGTCTGGAGGGTGAATCAGAAGAAGCAGAAGAAGGAGAAGGAGAAGATGAAGTCTGGAGGGTGAATCAGAAGAAGTAGAAGAAGGAGTAGGAGAAGGAGAAGTCTGGAGGGTGAATCAGAAGAAGCAGAAGAAGGAGAAGGAGATGGTGAAGTCTGGAGGGTGAATCAGAAGAAGCAGAAGAAGGAGAAGGAGAAGGTGAAGTCTGGAGGGTGAATCAGAAGAAGCAGAAGAAGGAGAAGGAGAAGGTGAAGTCTGGAGGGTGAATCAGAAGAAGTAGAAGACGGAGAAGGAGAAGGTGAAGTCTGGAGGCTGGAGGGTGAAGCAGAAGAAGTAGAAGAAGGAGAAGGAGAAGGTGAAGTCAGGATGGTGAATCAGAAGAGGTAGTAGATGGAGAAGGTGAAGGTGAAGTCAGGAGGGTGAATCAGAAGAAGCAGAAGAAGGAGAAGGAGAAGGTGAAGTCTGGAGAGTGAATCAGAAGAATCAGAAGAAGGAGAAGGAGAAGGTGAAGTCTGGAGGGTGAATCAGAAGAAGCTGAAAAAAGAGAAGGAGAAGGTGAAGTCTGGAGGGTGAAGCAGAAGAAGCAGAAGATGGAGAAGGAGAAGGTGAAGTCTGGAGGGCGAAGCAGAAGAAGCAGAAGAAGGAGAAGGGGAAGGTGAAGTCTGGAGGGTGAAGCAGAAGAAGCAGAAGAAGGAGAAGGAGAAGTTGAAGTCTGGAGGGTGAATCAGGAGAAGTAGAAGAAGGAGAAGGAGAAGGTGAAGTCAGGAGGGTGAAGCAGAAGAAGCAGAAGAAGGAGAAGGAGAAGGTGAAGTCTGGAGGGTGAAGCAGAAGAAGCAGAAGATGGAGAAGGAGAAGGTGAAGTCTGGAGGGCGAAGCAGAAGAAGCAGAAGAAGGAGAAGTAAAAGGTGAAGTCTGGAGGGTGAATCAGAAGAAGCAGAAGAAGGAGAAGGAGAAGGTGAAGTCTGGAGGGTGAATCAGAAGAAGCAGAAGAAGGAGAAGGAGAAGGTGAAGTCTGGAGGGTGAATCTGAAGAAGTAGAAGAAGGAGAAGGAGAAGGTGAAGTCTGGAGGGTGAATCAGAAGAAGTAGAAGAAGGAGAAGGAGAAGGTGAAGTCTGGAGGGTGAATCAGAAGAAGCAGAAGAAGGAGAAGGAGAAGGTGAAGTCTGGAGGGTGAATCAGAAGAAGCAGAAGAAGGAGAAGGAGAAGATGAAGTCTGGAGGGTGAATCAGAAGAAGTAGAAGAAGGAGTAGGAGAAGGAGAAGCCTGCAGGGTGAATCAGAAGAAGCAGAAGAAGGAGAAGGAGATGGTGAAGTCTGGAGGGTGAATCAGAAGAAGCAGAAGAAGGAGAAGGTGAAGTCTGGAGGGTGAATCAGAAGAAGCAGAAGAAGGAGAAGGAGAAGGTGAAGTCTGGAGGGTGAATCAGAAGAAGTAGAAGACGGAGAAGGAGAAGGTGAAGTCTGGAGGCTGGAGGGTGAAGCAGAAGAAGTAGAAGAAGGAGAAGGAGAAGGTGAAGTCAGGAGGGTGAATCAGAAGAGGTAGAAGAAGGAGAAGGTGAAGGTGAAGTCAGGAGGGTGAATCAGAAGAAGCAGAAGAAGGAGAAGGAGAAGGTGAAGTCTGGAGAGTGAATCAGAAGAATCAGAAGAAGGAGAAGGAGAAGGTGAAGTCTGGAGGGTGAATCAGAAGAAGCTGAAGAAGGAGAAGGAGAAGGTGAAGTCTGGAGGGTGAAGCAGAAGAAGCAGAAGAAGGAGAAGGAGAAGGTGAAGACTGGAGGGTGAATCAGAAGAAGTAGAAGAAGGAGAAGGAGAAGGTGAAGTCTGGAGGGTGAATCAGAAGAAGTAGAAGAAGGAGTAGGAGAAGGTGAAGTCTGGAGGGTGAATCAGAAGAATGAGAAGAAGGAGAAGGACAAGGTGAAGTCTGGAGGGTGAATCAGAAGAAGCAGAAGAAGGAGAAGGAGAAGGTGAAGTCAGGAGGGTGAATCAGAAGAAGCAGAAGAAGGAGAAGGAGAAGGTGAAGTTAGGAGGGTGAATCAGAAGAAGCAGAAGAAGGAGAAGGAGAAGGTGAAGTCAGGGGGGTGAAGCAGAAGAAGTAGAAGAAGGAGAAGGAGAAGGTGAAGTCTGGAGGGTGAATCAGAAGAAGCAGAAGAAGGAGAAGGAGAAGGTGAAGTCTGGAGGGTGAATCAGAAGAAGCAGAAGAAGGAGAAGGAGAAGATGAAGTCTGGAGGGTGAATCAGAAGAAGTAGATGAAGGAGAAGGAGAAGGTGAGGTCTGGAGGGTGAATCAGAAGAAGCAGAAGAAGGAGAAGGAGAAGGTGAAGTCTGAAGGGTGAATCAGAAGAAGCAGAAGAAGGAGAAGGAGAAGGTGAAGTCTGGAGGGTGAATCAGAAGAAGCAGAAGAAGGAGAAGGAGAAGGTGAAGTCTGGAGGGTGAATCAGAAGAAGCAGAAGAAGGAGAAGGAGAAGGTGAAGTCTGGAGGGTGAATCAGATTAAGTAGAAGAAGGAGAAGGAGAAGGTGAAGTCTGGAGGGTGAATCAGAAGAAGTAGAAGAAGGAGAAGGAGAAGGTGAAGTCTGGAGGGTGAATCAGAAGAAGCAGAAGAAGGAGAAGGGGAAGGTGAAGTCTGGAGGGTGAATCGGAAGAAGCAGAAGAAGGAGAAGGAGAAGATGAAGTCTGGAGGGTGAATCAGAAGAAGTAGAAGAAGGAGAAGGAGAAGGTGAAGTCTGGAGGGTGAATCAGAAGATGCAGAAGAAGGAGAAGGAGAAGGTGAAGTCTGGAGGGTGAATCAGAAGAAGCAGAAGAAGGAGGAGGAGAAGGTGAAGTCTGGAGGGAGAATAAGAAGAAGCATTATAAGGAGAAGGAGAAGGTGAAGTCTGGAGGGTGAATCAGAAGAAGCAGAAGAAGGAGAAGGAGAAGGTGAAGTCTGGAGGGTGAATCAGAAGAAGTAGAAGAAGGAGAAGGAGAAGGTGAAGTCTGGAGGGTGAAGCAGAAGAAGTAGAAGAAGGAGAAGGAGAAGGTGAAGTCAGGAGGGTGAATCAAAAGAAGTAGAAGAAGGAGAAGGAGAAGGTGAAGTCAGGAGGGTGAATCAGAAGAAGCAGAAGAAGGAGAAGGAGAAGGTGAAGTCTGGAGGGTGAATCAGAAGAATCAGAAGAAGGAGAAGGAGAAGGTGAAGTCTGGAGGGTGAATCAGAAGAAGCAGAAGAAAGAGAAGGAGAAGGTGAAGTCTGGAGGGTGAAGCAGAAGAAGCAGAAGAAGGAGAAGCAGAAGGTGAAGACTGGAGGGTGAATCAGAAGAAGTAGAAGAAGGAGAAGGAGAAGGTGAAGTCTGGAGGATGAATCAGAAGAAGTAGAAGAAGGAGAAGGAGAAGGTGAAGTCTGGAGGGTGAATCAGAAGAAGCAGAAGAAGGAGAAGGAGAAGATGAGGTCTGGAGGGTGAATCAGAAGAAGCAGAAGAAGGCGAAGGAGAAGATGAAGTCTGAAGGGTGAATCAGAAGAAGAAGAAGAAGGAGAAGGAGAAGGTGAGGTCTGGAGGGTGAATCAGAAGAAGCAGAAGACGGAGAAGGAGAAGGTGAAGTCTGGAAGGTGAATCAGAAGAAGCAGAAGAAGAAGAAGGAGAAGGTGAAGTCTGGAGGGTGAATCAGAAGAAGCAGAAGAAGGAGAAGGAGAAGGTGAAGTCAGGAGTGTGAATCAGAAGAAGCAGAAGAAGGAGAACGAGAAGGTGAAGTTAGGAGGGTGAATCAGAAGAAGCAGAAGAAGGAGAAGGAGAAGGTGAAGTCAGGAGGGTGAAGCAGAAGAAGCAGAAGAAGGAGAAGGAGAAGGTGAAGTCTGGAGGGCGCAGCAGAAGAAGCAGAAGAAGGAGAAGGAGAAGGTGAAGTCTGGAGGGTGAAGCAGAAGAAGCAGAAGAAGGAGAAGGAGAAGGTGAAGTCTGGAGGGTGAATGAGAAGAAGTAGAAGAAGGAGAAGGAGAAGGTGAAGTCAGGAGGGTGAAGCAGAAGAAGCAGAAGAAGGAGAAGGAGAAGGTGAAGTCTGGAGGGTGAAGCAGAAGAAGGAGAAGGAGAAGGTGAAGTCTGGAGGGTGAAGCAGAAGAAGCAGAAGAAGGAGAAGGAGAATGTGAAGTCTGGAGGGCGAAGCAGAAGAAGGAGAAGGAGAAGGTGAAGTCTGGAGGGTGAAGCAGAAGAAGCAGAAGAAGGAGAAGGAGAAGGTGAAGTCTGGAGGGTGAATCAGAAGAAGTAGAAGAAGGAGTAGGAGAAGGTGAAGTCAGGAGGGTGAAGCAGAAGAAGCAGAAGAAGGAGAAGGAGAAGGTGAAGTCTGGAGGGTGAAGCAGAAGAAGCAGAAGAAGGAGAAGGAGAAAGTGAAGTCTGGAGGGTGAAGCAGAAGAAGCAGAAGAAGGAGAAGGAGAAGGTGAAGTCAGGAGGGTGAATCAAAAGAAGTAGAAGAAGGAGAAGGAGATGGTGAAGTCTGGAGGGTGAATCAGAAGAAGTAGAAGAAGGAGAAGGAGAAGGTGAAGTCTGGAGGGTGAATCAGAAGAAGTAGAAGAAGGAGAAGGAGAAGGTGAAGTCTGGAGGGTGAATCAGAAGAAGCAGAAGAAGGAGAAGAGAAGGTGAAGTCTGGAGGGAGAAGCAGAAGAAGTAGAAGAAGGAGAAGGAGAAGGTGAAGTCTGGAGGGTGAATCAGAAGAAGTAGAAGAAGGAGAAGGAGAAGGTGAAGTCTGGAGGGTGAATCAGAAGAAGTAGAAGAAGGAGAAGGAGAAGGTGAAGTCTGGAGGGTGAATCAGAAGAAGCAGAAGAAGGAGAAGGAGTAGGTGAAGTTTGGAGGGTGAATCAGAAGAAGTAGAAGAAGGAGAAGGAGAAGTTGAAGTCTAGAGGGTGAATCAGAAGAAGTAGAAGAAGGAGAAGGAGAAGGTGAAGTCTGGAGGGTGAATCAGAAGAAGCAGAAGAAGGAGAAGGTGAAGTCTGGAGAGTGAATCAGTAGAAGTAGAAGAAGGAGAAGGAGAAGGTGAAGTCTGGAGGGTGAATCAGAAGAAGCAGAAGAAGGAGAAGGAGAAGGTGAAGTCTGGAGGGTGAATCAGAAGAAGTAGAAGAAGGAGAAGGAGATGGTGTAGTCTGGAGGGTGAATCAGAAGAAGTAGACGAAGGAGAAGGAGAAGGTGAAGTCTGGAGGGTGAATCAGAAGAAGCAGAAGAAGGAGAAGGAGAAGTTGAAGTCTAGAGGGTGAATCAGAAGAAGTAGAAGAAGGAGAAGGAGAAGGTGAAGTCTGGAGGTTGAATCAGAAGAAGCAGAAGAAGGAGAAGGAGAAGGTGAAGTCAGGAGGGTGAATCAGAAGAAGCAGAAGAAGGAGAAGGAGAAGGTGAAGTCTGGAGGGTGAATCAGAAGAAGCAGAAGAAGGAGAAGGAGAAGTTGAAGACTGGAGGGTGAATCAGAAGAAGTAGAAGAAGGAGAAGGAGAAGGTGAAGTCTGGAGGGAGAATCAGAAGAAGTAGAAGAAGGAGAAGGAGAAGGTGTAGTCTGGAGGGTGAATCAGAAGAAGTCGACGAAGGAGAAGGAGAAGGTGAAGTCTGGAGGGTGAATCAGAAGAAGCAGAAGAAGGAGAACGAGAAGGTGAAGTCTGGAGGGTGAATCAGAAGAAGCAGAAGAAGGAGAAGGAGAAGGTGAAGTCTGGAGGGTGAATCAGAAGAAGCAGAAGAAGGAGAAGGAGGAGGTGAAGACTGGAGGGTGAATCAGAAAAAGTAGAAGAAGGAGAAGGAGAAGGTGAAGTCTGGAGGGTGAATCAGAAGAAGTAGAAGAAGGAGAAGGAGAAGGCGAAGTCTGGAGGGTGAATCAGAAGAAGCAGAAGAAGGAGAAGGAGGAGGTGAAGACTGGAGGGTGAATCAGAAAAAGTAGAAGAAGGAGAAGGAGAAGGTGAGGTCTGGAGGGTGAATCAGAAGAAGCAGAAGAAGGAGAAGGAGGAGGTGAAGTCTGGAGGGTGAATCAGAAGAAGCAGAAGAAGGAGAAGGAGAAGGTGAAGTCTGGAGGGTGAATCAGAAGAAGCAGAAGAAGGAGGAGGAGAAGGTGAAGTCTGGAGGGTGAATCAGAAGAAGCATTATAAGGAGAAGGAGAAGGTGAAGTCTGGAGGTTGAATCAGAAGAAGCAGAAGAAAGAGAAGGAGAAAGTGAAGTCTGGAGGGTGAAGCAGAAGAAACAGAAGAAGGAGAAGGAGAAGGTGAAGACTGGAGGGTGAATCAGAAGAAGTAGAAGAAGGAGAAGGAGAAGGTGAAGTCTGGAGGATGAATCAGAAGAAGTAGAAGAAGGAGAAGGAGAAGATGAAGTCTGGAGGGTGAATCAGAAGAAGTAGAAGAAGGAGAAGGAGAAGGTGAGGTCTGGAGGGTGAATCAGAAGAAGCAGAAGAAGGAGAAGGAGAAGGTGAAGTCTGGAGGGTGAATCAGAAGAAGCAGAAGAAGGAGAAGGAGAAGGTGAAGTCAGGAGGGTGAATCAGAAGAAGCAGAAGAAGGAGAAGGAGAAGGTGAAGTTAGGAGGGTGAATCAGAAGAAGAAGAAGAAGGAGAAGGAGAAGGTGAAGTCTGGAGGGTGAATCAGAAGAAGCAGAAGAAGGAGAAGGAGAAGGTGAAGTCTGGAGGGTGAATTAGAAGAAGCAGAAGAAGGAGAAGGAGAAGGTGAAGTCAGGAGGGTGAATCAGAAGAAGCAGAAGAAGGAGCAGGAGAAGGTAAAGTTAGGAGGGTGAATCAGATGAAGCAGAAGAAGGAGAAGGAGCAGGTGAAGTCAGGGGGGTGAAGCAGAAGAAGTAGAAGAAGGAGAAGGAGAAGTTGAAGTCAGGAGGGTGAAGCAGAAGAAGCAGAAGAAGGAGAAGGAGAAGGTGAAGTCTGGAGGGTGAAGCAGAAGAAGCAGAAGAAGGAGAAGGAGAAGGTGAAGTATGGAGGGTGAATCAGAAGAAGTAGAAGAAGGAGAAGGAGAAGGTGAAGTCAGGAGAGTGAAGCAGAAGAAGCAGAAGAAGGAGAAGGAGAAGGTGAAGTCTGGAGGGTGAAGCAGAAGAAGCAGAAGAAGGAGAAGGAGAAGGTGAAGTCTGGAGGGTGAAGCAGAAGAAGCAGAAGAAGGGGAAGGAGAAGGTGAAGTCTGGAGGGTGAAGCAGAAGAAGCAGAAGAAGGAGAAGGAGAAGGTGAAGTCTGGAGGGTGAATCAGAAGAAGTAGAAGAAGGAGAAGGAGAAGGTGAAGTCAGGAGGGTGAAGCAGAAGAAGCAGAAGAAGGAGAAGGAGAAGGTAAAGTCTGGAGGGTGAAGCAGAAGAAGCAGAAGAAGGAGAAGGAGAAGGTGAAGTCTGGAGGGTGAAGCAGAAGAAGCAGAAGAAGGAGAAGGAGAACGTGAAGTCAGGAGGGTGAATCAGAAGAAGTAGAAGAAGGAGAAGGAGAAGGTAAAGTTAGGAGGGTGAATCAGATGAAGCAGAAGAAGGAGAAGGAGCAGGTGAAGTCAGGGGGGTGAAGCAGAAGAAGTAGAAGAAGGAGAAGGAGAAGTTGAAGTCAGGAGGGTGAAGCAGAAGAAGCAGAAGAAGGAGAAGGAGAAGGTGAAGTCTGGAGGGTGAAGCAGAAGAAGCAGAAGAAGGAGAAGGAGAAGGTGAAGTATGGAGGGTGAATCAGAAGAAGTAGAAGAAGGAGAAGGAGAAGGTGAAGTCAGGAGAGTGAAGCAGAAGAAGCAGAAGAAGGAGAAGGAGAAGGTGAAGTCTGGAGGGTGAAGCAGAAGAAGCAGAAGAAGGAGAAGGAGAAGGTGAAGTCTGGAGGGTGAAGCAGAAGAAGCAGAAGAAGGGGAAGGAGAAGGTGAAGTCTGGAGGGTGAAGCAGAAGAAGCAGAAGAAGGAGAAGGAGAAGGTGAAGTCTGGAGGGTGAATCAGAAGAAGTAGAAGAAGGAGAAGGAGAAGGTGAAGTCAGGAGGGTGAAGCAGAAGAAGCAGAAGAAGGAGAAGGAGAAGGTAAAGTCTGGAGGGTGAAGCAGAAGAAGCAGAAGAAGGAGAAGGAGAAGGTGAGGTCTGGAGGGTGAAGCAGAAGAAGCAGAAGAAGGAGAAGGAGAACGTGAAGTCAGGAGGGTGAATCAGAAGAAGTAGAAGAAGGAGAAGGAGAAGGTGAAGTCTGGAGGGTGAATCAGAAGAAGTAGAAGAAGGAGAAGGAGAAGCTGAAGTCTGGAGGGTGAATCAGAAGAAGTAGAAGAAGGAGAAGGAGAAGGTGAAGTCTGGAGGGTGAATCAGAAGAAGCAGAAGAAGGAGAAGGAGAAGGTGAAGTCTGGAGGGAGAAGCAGAAGAAGTAGAAGAAGGAGAAGGAGAAGGTGAAGTCTGGAGGGTGAATCAGAAGAAGTAGAAGAAGCAGAAGGAGAAGGTGAAGTCAGGAGAGTGAAGCAGAAGAAGCAGAAGAAGGAGAAGGAGAAGGTGAAGTCTGGAGGGTGAATCAGAAGAAGCAGAAGAAGGAGAAGGAGAAGGTGAAGTTAGGAGGGTGAATCAGAAGAAGAAGAAGAAGGAGAAGGAGAAGGTGAAGTCTGGAGGGTGAATCAGAAGAAGCAGAAGAAGGAGAAGGAGAAGGTGAA
The DNA here is from genome assembly GCF_052327205.1 of Somniosus microcephalus. NCBI lineage: Eukaryota > Metazoa > Chordata > Chondrichthyes > Squaliformes > Somniosidae > Somniosus > Somniosus microcephalus. Next base: position 191,310 of record NW_028225657.1, on the reverse strand, counting down.
GTCTGGAGGGTGAATTAGAAGAAGCAGAAGAAGGAGAAGGAGAAGGTGAAGTCAGGAGGGTGAATCAGAAGAAGCAGAAGAAGGAGCAGGAGAAGGTAAAGTTAGGAGGGTGAATCAGATGAAGCAGAAGAAGGAGAAGGAGCAGGTGAAGTCAGGGGGGTGAAGCAGAAGAAGTAGAAGAAGGAGAAGGAGAAGTTGAAGTCAGGAGGGTGAAGCAGAAGAAGCAGAAGAAGGAGAAGGAGAAGGTGAAGTCTGGAGGGTGAAGCAGAAGAAGCAGAAGAAGGAGAAGGAGAAGGTGAAGTATGGAGGGTGAATCAGAAGAAGTAGAAGAAGGAGAAGGAGAAGGTGAAGTCAGGAGAGTGAAGCAGAAGAAGCAGAAGAAGGAGAAGGAGAAGGTGAAGTCTGGAGGGTGAAGCAGAAGAAGCAGAAGAAGGAGAAGGAGAAGGTGAAGTCTGGAGGGTGAAGCAGAAGAAGCAGAAGAAGGGGAAGGAGAAGGTGAAGTCTGGAGGGTGAAGCAGAAGAAGCAGAAGAAGGAGAAGGAGAAGGTGAAGTCTGGAGGGTGAATCAGAAGAAGTAGAAGAAGGAGAAGGAGAAGGTGAAGTCAGGAGGGTGAAGCAGAAGAAGCAGAAGAAGGAGAAGGAGAAGGTGAAGTCTGGAGGGTGAATCAGAAGAAGCAGAAGAAGGAGAAGGAGAAGGTGAAGTCTGGAGGGTGAATCAGAAGAAGCAGAAGAAGGAGAAGGAGAAGGTGAAGTCTGGAGGGTGAATCAGAAGAAGCAGAAGAAGGAGAAGGAGAAGGTGAAGTCTGGAGGGTGAATCAGAAGAAGCAGAATAAGGAGAAGGAGAAGGTGAAGTCTGGAGGGTGAATCAGAAGAAGCAGAAGAAGGAGAAGGAGAAGGTGAAGTCTGGAGGGTGAATCAGAAGAAGTAGAAGAAGGAGAAGGAGAAGGTGAAGTCTGGAGGGTGAAGCAGAAGAAGTAGAAGAAGGAGAAGGAGAAGGTGAAGTCTGGAGGGTGAATCAGAAGAAGCAGAAGAAAGAGAAGGAGAAGGTGAAGTCTGGAGGGTGAATCAGAAGAAGTAGAAGAAGGAGAAGGAGAAGGTGAAGTCTGGAGGGTGAATCAGAAGAAGTAGAAGAAGGAGAAGGAGAAGGTGAAGTCTGGAGGGTGAATCAGAAGAAGCAGAAGAAGGAGAAGGAGAAGGTGAAGTCTGGAGGGTGAATCGGAAGAAGCAGAAGAAGGAGAAGGAGAAGATGAAGTCTGGAGGGTGAATCAGAAGAAGTAGAAGAAGGAGAAGGAGTAGGTGAAGTCTGGAGGGTGAATCAGAAGATGCAGAAGAAGGAGAAGGAGAAGGTGAAGTCTGGAGGGTGAATCAGAAGAAGCAGAAGAAGGAGGAGGAGAAGGTGAAGTCTGGAGGGTGAATCAGAAGAAGCATTATAAGGAGAAGGAGAAGGTGAAGTCTGGAGGGTGAATCAGAAGAAGCAGAAGAAGGAGAAGGAGAAGGTGAAGTCTGGTGGGTGAATCAGAAGAAGTAGAAGAAGGAGAAGGAGAAGGTGAAGTCTGGAGGGTGAAGCAGAAGAAGTAGAAGAAGGAGAAGGAGAAGGTGAAGTCAGGAGGGTGAATCAGAAGAAGTAGAAGAAGGAGAAGGAGAAGGTGAAGTCAGGAGGATGAATCAGAAGAAGCAGAAGAAGGAGAAGGAGAAGGTGAAGTCTGGAGGGTGAATCAGAAGAATCAGAAGAAGGAGAAGGAGAAGGTGAAGTCTGGAGGGTGAATCAGAAGAAGCAGAAGAAAGAGAAGGAGAGGGTGAAGTCTGGAGGGTGAAGCAGAAGAAGCAGAAGAAGGAGAAGCAGAAGGTGAAGACTGGAGGGTGAATCAGAAGAAGTAGAAGAAGGAGAAGGAGAAGGTGAAGTCTGGAGGATGAATCAGAAGAAGTAGAAGAAGGAGAAGGAGAACGTGAAGTCTGGAGGGTGAATCAGAAGAAGCAGAAGAAGGAGAAGGAGAAGGTGAGGTCTGGAGGGTGAATCAGAAGAAGCAGAAGAAGGCGAAGGAGAAGATGAAGTCTGAAGGGTGAATCAGAAGAAGTAGAAGAAGGAGAAGGAGAAGGTGAGGTCTGGAGGGTGAATCAGAAGAAGCAGAAGAAGGAGAAGGAGAAGGTGAAGTCTGGAAGGTGAAACAGAAGAAGCAGAAGAAGGAGAAGGAGAAGGTGAAGTCTGGAGGGTGAATCAGAAGAAGCAGAAGAAGAAGAAGGAGAAGGTGAAGTCAGGAGGGTGAATCAGAAGAAGCAGAAGAAGGAGAAGGAGAAGGTGAAGTTAGGAGGGTGAATCAGAAGAAGCAGAAGAAGGAGAAGGAGGAGGTGAAGTCACGGGGGTGAAGCAGAAGAAGTAGAAGAAGGAGAAGGAGAAGGTGAAGTCAGGAGGGTGAAGCAGAAGAAGCAGAAGAAGGAGAAGGAGAAGGTGAAGTCTGGAGGGCGCAGCAGAAGAAGCAGAAGAAGGAGAAGGAGAAGGTGAAGTCTGGAGGGTGAAGCAGAAGAAGCAGAAGAAGGAGAAGGAGAAGGTGAAGTCTGGAGGGTGAATCAGAAGAAGTAGAAGAAGGAGAAGGAGAAGGTGAAGTCTGGAGGGTGAATCAGAAGAAGCAGAAGAAGGAGAAGGAGAAGGTGAAGTCTGCAGGGTGAATCAGAAGAAGCAGAAGAAGGAGAAGGAGAAGGTGAAGTCTGGAGGGTGAATCAGAAGAGGCAGAATAAGGAGAAGGAGAAGGTGAAGTCTGGAGGGTGAATCAGAAGCAGCAGAAGAAGGAGAAGGAGAAGGTGAAGTCTGGAGGGTGGATCAGAAGGAGTAGAAGAAGGAGAAGGAGAAGGTGAAGTCTGGAGGGTGAATCAGAAGAAGCAGAAGAAGGAGAAGGAGAAGGTGAAGTCTGGAGGGTGAATCAGAAGAAGCAGAAGAAGGAGAAGGAGAAGGTGAAGTCTGGAGGGTGAATCAGAAGAAGCAGAAGAAGGAGAAGGAGAAGGTGAAGTCTGGAGGGTGAATCAGAAGAAGCAGAATAAGGAGAAGGAGAAGGTGAAGTCTGGAGGGTGAATCAGAAGAAGCAGAAGAAGGAGAAGGAGAAGGTGAAGTCTGGAGGGTGAATCAGAAGAAGTAGAAGAAGGAGAAGGAGAAGGTGAAGTCTGGAGGGTGAAGCAGAAGAAGTAGAAGAAGGAGAAGGAGAAGGTGAAGTCTGGAGGGTGAATCAGAAGAAGCAGAAGAAAGAGAAGGAGAAGGTGAAGTCTGGAGGGTGAATCAGAAGAAGTAGAAGAAGGAGAAGGAGAAGGTGAAGTCTGGAGGGTGAATCAGAAGAAGTAGAAGAAGGAGAAGGAGAAGGTGAAGTCTGGAGGGTGAATCAGAAGAAGCAGAAGAAGGAGAAGGAGAAGGTGAAGTCTGGAGGGTGAATCGGAAGAAGCAGAAGAAGGAGAAGGAGAAGATGAAGTCTGGAGGGTGAATCAGAAGAAGTAGAAGAAGGAGAAGGAGTAGGTGAAGTCTGGAGGGTGAATCAGAAGATGCAGAAGAAGGAGAAGAAGAAGGTGAAGTCTGGAGGGAGAATCAGAAGAAGCAGAAGAAGGAGGAGGAGAAGGGGAAGTCTGGAGGGTGAATCAGAAGAAGCATTATAAGGAGAAGGAGAAGGTGAAGTCTGGAGGGTGAATCAGAAGAAGCAGAAGAAGGAGAAGGAGAAGGTGAAGTCTGGTGGGTGAATCAGAAGAAGTAGAAGAAGGAGAAGGAGAAGGTGAAGTCTGGAGGGTGAAGCAGAAGAAGTAGAAGAAGGAGAAGGAGAAGGTGAAGTCAGGAGGGTGAATCAGAAGAAGTAGAAGAAGGAGAAGGAGAAGGTGAAGTCAGGAGGGTGAATCAGAAGAAGCAGAAGAAGGAGAAGGAGAAGGTGAAGTCTGGAGGGTGAATCAGAAGAATCAGAAGAAGGAGAAGGAGAAGGTGAAGTCTGGAGGGTGAATCAGAAGAAGCAGAAGAAAGAGAAGGAGAGGGTGAAGTCTGGAGGGTGAAACTAGAAGAAGCAGAAGAAGGAGAAGCAGAAGGTGAAGACTGGAGGGTGAATCAGAAGAAGTAGAAGAAGGAGAAGGAGAAGGTGAAGTCTGGAGGGTGAATCAGAAGAAGCAGAAGAAGGAGAAGGAGAAGGTGAGGTCTGGAGGGTGAATCAGAAGAAGCAGAAGAAGGCGAAGGAGAAGATGAAGTCTGAAGGGTGAATCAGAAGAAGTAGAAGAAGGAGAAGGAGAAGGTGAGGTCTGGAGGGTGAATCAGAAGAAGCAGAAGAAGGAGAAGGAGAAGGTGAAGTCTGGAAGGTGAATCAGAAGAAGCAGAAGAAGGAGAAGGAGAAGGTGAAGTCTGGAGGGTGAATCAGAAGAAGCAGAAGAAGGAGAAGGAGAAGGTGAAGTCAGGAGGGTGAATCAGAAGAAGCAGAAGAAGGAGAAGGAGAAGGTGAAGTTAGGAGGGTGAATCAGAAGAAGCAGAAGAAGGAGAAGGAGGAGGTGAAGTCACGGGGGTGAAGCAGAAGAAGTAGAAGAAGGAGAAGGAGAAGGTGAAGTCAGGAGGGTGAAGCAGAAGAAGCAGAAGAAGGAGAAGGAGAAGGTGAAGTCTGGAGGGCGCAGCAGAAGAAGCAGAAGAAGGAGAAGGAGAAGGTGAAGTCTGGAGGGTGAAGCAGAAGAAGCAGAAGAAGGAGAAGGAGAAGGTGAAGTCTGGAGGGTGAATCAGAAGAAGTAGAAGAAGGAGAAGGAGAAGGTGAAGTCAGGAGGGTGAAGCAGAAGAAGCAGAAGAAGGAGAAGGAGAAGGTGAAGTCTGGAGGGTGAAGCAGAAGAAGCAGAAGTAGGAGAAGGAGAATGTGAAGTCTGGAGGGCGAAGCAGAAGAAGGAGAAGGAGAAGGTGAAGTCTGGAGGGTGAATCAGAAGAAGTAGAAGAAGGAGAAGGAGAAGGTGAAGTCTGGAGGGTGAATCAGAATAATCAGAAGAAGGAGAAGGAGAAGGTGAAGTCTGGAGGGTGAATCAGAAGAAGCAGAAGAAAGAGAAGGAGAAGGTGAAGTCTGGAGGGTGAATCAGAAGAAGTAGAAGAAGGAGAAGGAGAAGGTGAAGTCTGGAGGGTGAATCAGAAGATGCAGAAGAAGGAGAAGGAGAAGGTGAAGTCTGGAGGGTGAATCAGAAGAAGCAGAAGAAGGAGAAGGAGAAGGTGAAGTCTGGAGGGTGAATCAGAAGAAGCAGAAGAAGGAGAAGGAGAAGGTGAAGTCTGGAGGGTGAATCAGAAGAAGCAGAAGAAGGAGAATGAGAAGGTGAAGTCTGGAGGATGAATCAGAAGAAGCAGAAAAAGGAGAAGGAGAAGGTGAAGTCTGAAGGGTGAATCAGAAGAAGTCGAAGAAGGAGAAGGTGAAGTCTGGAGGGTGAAGCAGAAGAAGTAGAAGAAGGAGAAGGAGAAGGTGAAGTCAGGAGGGTGAATCAGAAGAAGTAGAAGAAGGAGAAGGAGAAGGTGAAGTCAGGAGGGTGAATCAGAAGAAGCAGAAGAAGGAGAAGGAGAAGGTGAAGTCTGGAGGGTGAATCAGAAGAATCAGAAGAAGGAGAAGGAGAAGGTGAAGTCTGGAGGGTGAATCAGAAGAAGCAGAAGAAAGAGAAGGAGAAGGTGAAGTCTGGAGGGTGAAGCAGAAGAAACAGAAGAAGGAGAAGGAGAAGGTGAAGACTGGAGGGTGAATCAGAAGAAGTAGAAGAAGGAGAAGGAGAAGGTGAAGTCTGGAGGGTGAATCAGAAGAAGGAGAAGAAGGAGAAGGAGAAGATGAAGTCTGGAGGGTGAATCAGAAGAAGCAGAAGAAGGAGAAGGAGAAGGTGAAGTCTGGAGGGTGAATCAGAAGAAGCAGAAGAAGGAGAAGGAGAAGATGAAGTCTGGAGGGTGAATCAGAAGAAGTAGAAGAAGGAGAAGGAGAAGGTGAGGTCTGGAGGGTGAATCAGAAGAAGCAGAAGAAGGAGAAGGAGAAGGTGAAGTCTGGAGGGTGAATCAGAAGAAGTCGAAGAAGGAGAAGGAGAAGGTCAAGTCTGGAGGGTGAATCAGAAGAAGTAGAATAAGGAGAAGGAGAAGGTGAAGTCTGGAGGGTGAAGCAGAAGAAGTAGAAGAAGGAGAAGGAGAAGGTGATGTCAGGAGGGTGAATCAGAAGAAGTAGAAGAAGGAGAAGGAGAAGGTGAAGTCAGGAGGGTGAATCAGAAGAAGCAGAAGAAGGAGAAGGAGAAGGTGAAGTCTGGAGGGTGAATCAGAAGAATCAGAAGAAGGAGAAGGAGAAGGTGAAGTCTGGAGGGTGAATCAGAAGAAGCAGAAGAAAGAGAAGGAGAAGGTGAAGTCTGGAGGGTGAATCAGAAGAAGTAGAAGAAGGAGAAGGAGAAGGTGAAGTCTGGAGTGTGAATCAGAAGAAGCAGAAGAAGGAGAAGGAGAAGTTGAAGTCTGGAGGGTGAATCAGAAGAAGCAGAATAAGGAGAAGGAGAAGGTGAAGTCTGGAGGGTGAATCAGAAGAAGCAGAAGAAGGAGAAGGAGAAGGTGAAGTCTGGAGGGTGAATCAGAAGAAGTAGAAGAAGGAGAAGGAGAAGGTGAAGTCTGGAGGGTGAAGCAGAAGAAGTAGAAGAAGGAGAAGGAGAAGGTGAAGTCAGGAGGGTGAATCAGAAGAAGTAGAAGAAGGAGAAGGAGAAGGTGAAGTCAGGAGGGTGAATCAGAAGAAGCAGAAGAAGGAGAAAGAGAAGGTGAAATCTGGAGGGTGAATCAGAAGAATCAGAGGAAGGAGAAGGAGAAGGTGAAGTCTGGAGGGTGAATCAGAAGAAGCAGAGGAAGGAGAAGGAGAAGGTGAAGTCTGGAGGGTGAATCAGAAGAAGCAGAATAAGGAGAAGGAGAAGGTGAAGTCTGGAGGGTGAATCAGAAGAAGCAGAATAAGGAGAAGGAGAAGGTGAAGTCTGGAGGGTGAATCAGAAGAAGCAGAAGAAGGAGAAGGAGAAGATGAAGTCTGGAGGGTGAATCAGAAGAAGTAGAAGAAGGAGAAGGAGAAGGTGAAGTCTGGAGGGTGAAGCAGAAGAAGTAGAAGAAGGAGAAGGAGAAGGTGAAGTCAGGAGGGTGAATCAGAAGAAGTAGAAGAAGAAGAAGGAGAAGGTGAAGTCAGGAGGGTGAATCAGAAGAAGCAGAAGAAGGAGAAGGAGAAGGTGAAGTCTGGAGGGTGAATCAGAAGAATCAGAAGAAGGAGGAGGAGAAGGTAAAGTCTGGAGGGTGAATCAGAAGAAGCAGAAGAAAGAGAAGGAGAAGGTGAAGTCTGGAGGGTGAAGCAGAAGAAACAGAAGAAGGAGAAGGAGAAGGTGAAGACTGGAGGGTGAATCAGAAGAAGTAGAAGAAGGAGAAGGAGAAGGTGAAGTCTGGAGGGTGAATCAGAAGAAGTAGAAGAAGGAGAAGGAGAAGGTGAAGTCTGGAGGGTGAATCAGAAGAAGCAGAAGAAGGAGAAGGAGAAGGTGAAGTCTGGAGGGTGAATCAGAAGAAGCAGAAGAAGAAGAAGGAGAAGATGAAGTCTGGAGGGTGAATCAGAAGAAGTAGAAGAAGGAGAAGGAGAAGGTGAATTCTGGAGGGTGAATCAGAAGTAGTAGAAGAAGGAGAAGGAGAAGGTGAAGTCTGGACGGTGAATCAGAAGAAACAGAAGAAGGAGAAGGAGAAGGTGAAGTCTGGAGGGTGAATCAGAAGAAGTAGAAGAAGGAGAAGGAGAAGGTGTAGTCTGGAGGGTGAATCAGAAGAAGTAGAAGAAGGAGAAGGAGAAGGTGAAGTCTGGAGGGTGAATCAGAAGAAGCAGAAGAAGGAGAAGGAGAAGGTGAAGTCTGGAGGGTGAATCAGAAGAAGCAGAAGAAGGAGAAGGAGAAGGTGAAGTCTGGAGGGTGAATCAGAAGAAGCAGAATAAGGAGAAGGAGAAGGTGAAGTCTGGAGGGTGAATCAGAAGAAGCAGAAAAAGGAGAAGGAGAAGGTGAAGTCTGAAGGGTGAATCAGAAGAAGTAGAAGAAGGAGAAGGAGAAGGTGAAGTCTGGAGGGTGAAGCAGAAGAAGTAGAAGAAGGAGAAGGAGAAGGTGAAGTCAGGAGGGTGAATCAGAAGAAGTAGAAGAAGGAGAAGGAGAAGGTGAAGTCAGGAGGGTGAATCATAAGAAGCAGAAGAAGGAGAAGGAGAAGGTGAAGTCTGGAGGGTGAATCAGAAGAATCAGAAGAAGGAGAAGGAGAAGGTGAAGTCTGGAGGGTGAATCAGAAGAAGCAGAAGAAAGAGAAGGAGAAGGTGAAGTCTGGAGGGTGAAGCAGAAGAAACAGAAGAAGGAGAAGGAGAAGGTGAAGACAGGAGGGTGAATCAGAAGAAGTAGAAGAAGGAGAAGGAGAAGGTGAAGCCTGGAGGGTGAATCAGAAGAAGTAGAAGAAGGAGAAGGAGAAGGTGAAGTCTGGAGGGTGAATCAGAAGAAGCAGAAGAAGGAGAAGGAGAAGGTGAAGTCTGGAGGGTGAATCAGAAGAAGCAGAAGAAGGAGAAGGAGAAGATGAAGTCTGGAGGGTGAATCAGAAGAAGTAGAAGAAGGAGAAGGAGAAGGTGAGGTCTGGAGGGTGAATCAGAAGAAGCAGAAGAAGGAGAAGGAGAAGGTGAAGTCTGGAGGGTGAATCAGAAGAAGCAGAAGAAGGAGAAGGAGAAGGTGAAGTCTGGAGGGTGAATCAGAAGAAGCAGAAGAAGGAGAAGGAGAAGGTGAAGTCAGGAGGGTGAATCAGAAGAAGCAGAAGAAGGAGAAGGAGAAGGTGAAGTTAGGAGGGTGAATCAGAAGAAGCAGAAGAAGGAGAAGGAGCAGGTGATGTCAGGGGGATGAAGCAGAAGAAGTAGAAGAAGGAGAAGGAGAAGGTGAAGTCAGGACGGTGAAGCAGAAGAAGCAGAAGAAGGAGAAGGAGAAGGTGAAGTCTGGAGGGTGAATCAGAAGAAGTAGAAGAAGGAGAAGGAGAAGGTCAAGTCTGGAGGGTGAATCAGAAGAAGTAGAAGAAGGAGAAGGAGAAGGTGAAGTCTGGAGGGTGAAGCAGAAGAAGTAGAAGAAGGAGAAGGAGAAGGTGAAGTCAGGAGGGTGAATCAGAAGAAGTAGAAGAAGGAGAAGGAGAAGGTGAAGTCAGGAGGGTGAATCAGAAGAAGCAGAAGAAGGAGAAGAAAAAGGTGAAGTCTGGAGGGTGAATCAGAAGAAGCAGAAGAAAGAGAAGGAGAAGGTGAAGTCTGGAGGGTGAATCAGAAGAAGTAGAAGACGGAGAAGGAGAAGGTGAAGTCTGGAGTGTGAATCAGAAGAAGCAGAAGAAGGAGTAGGAGAAGGTGAAGTCTGGAGGGTGAATCAGAAGAAGCAGAATAAGGAGAAGGAGAAGGTGAAGTCTGGAGGGTGAATCAGAAGAAGCAGAAGAAGGAGAAGGAGAAGGTGAAGTCTGGAGGGTGAATCAGAAGAAGTAGAAGAAGGAGAAGGAGAAGGTGAAGTCTGGAGGGTGAAGCAGAAGAAGTAGAAGAAGGAGAAGGAGAAGGTGAAGTCAGGAGGGTGAATCAGAAGAAGTAGAAGAAGTAGAAGGAGAAGGTGAAGTCACGGGGGTGAAGCAGAAGAAGTAGAAGAAGGAGAAGGAGAAGGTGAAGTCAGGAGGGTGAAGCAGAAGAAGCAGAAGAAGGAGAAGGAGAAGGTGAAGTCTGGAGGGCGCAGCAGAAGAAGCAGAAGAAGGAGAAGGAGAAGGTGAAGTCTGGAGGGTGAAGCAGAAGAAGCAGAAGAAGGAGAAGGAGAAGGTGAAGTCTGGAGGGTGAATCAGAAGAAGTAGAAGAAGGAGAAGGAGAAGGTGAAGTCAGGAGGGTGAAGCAGAAGAAGCAGAAGAAGGAGAAGGAGAAGGTGAAGTCTGGAGGGTGAAGCAGAAGAAGCAGAAGTAGGAGAAGGAGAATGTGAAGTCTGGAGGGCGAAGCAGAAGAAGGAGAAGGAGAAGGTGAAGTCTGGAGGGTGAATCAGAAGAAGTAGAAGAAGGAGAAGGAGAAGGTGAAGTCTGGAGGGTGAATCAGAATAATCAGAAGAAGGAGAAGGAGAAGGTGAAGTCTGGAGGGTGAATCAGAAGAAGCAGAAGAAAGAGAAGGAGAAGGTGAAGTCTGGAGGGTGAATCAGAAGAAGTAGAAGAAGGAGAAGGAGAAGGTGAAGTCTGGAGGGTGAATCAGAAGATGCAGAAGAAGGAGAAGGAGAAGGTGAAGTCTGGAGGGTGAATCAGAAGAAGCAGAAGAAGGAGAAGGAGAAGGTGAAGTCTGGAGGGTGAATCAGAAGAAGCAGAAGAAGGAGAAGGAGAAGGTGAAGTCTGGAGGGTGAATCAGAAGAAGCAGAAGAAGGAGAATGAGAAGGTGAAGTCTGGAGGATGAATCAGAAGAAGCAGAAAAAGGAGAAGGAGAAGGTGAAGTCTGAAGGGTGAATCAGAAGAAGTCGAAGAAGGAGAAGGAGAAGGTGAAGTCTGGAGGGTGAAGCAGAAGAAGTAGAAGAAGGAGAAGGAGAAGGTGCAGTCAGGAGGGTGAATCAGAAGAAGTAGAAGAAGGAGAAGGAGAAGGTGAAGTCAGGAGGGTGAATCAGAAGAAGCAGAAGAAGGAGAAGGAGAAGGTGAAGTCTGGAGGGTGAATCAGAAGAATCAGAAGAAGGAGAAGGAGAAGGTGAAGTCTGGAGGGTGAATCAGAAGAAGCAGAAGAAAGAGAAGGAGAAGGTGAAGTCTGGAGGGTGAAGCAGAAGAAACAGAAGAAGGAGAAGGAGAAGGTGAAGACTGGAGGGTGAATCAGAAGAAGTAGAAGAAGGAGAAGGAGAAGGTGAAGTCTGGAGGGTGAATCAGAAGAAGGAGAAGAAGGAGAAGGAGAAGGTGAAGTCTGGAGGGTGAATCAGAAGAAGCAGAAGAAGGAGAAGGAGAAGGTGAAGTCTGGAGGGTGAATCAGAAGAAGCAGAAGAAGGAGAAGGAGAAGATGAAGTCTGGAGGGTGAATCAGAAGAAGTAGAAGAAGGAGAAGGAGAAGGTGAGGTCTGGAGGGTGAATCAGAAGAAGCAGAAGAAGGAGAAGGAGAAGGTGAAGTCTGGAGGGTGAATCAGAAGAAGTCGAAGAAGGAGAAGGAGAAGGTCAAGTCTGGAGGGTGAATCAGAAGAAGTAGAATAAGGAGAAGGAGAAGGTGAAGTCTGGAGGGTGAAGCAGAAGAAGTAGAAGAAGGAGAAGGAGAAGGTGAAGTCAGGAGGGTGAATCAGAAGAAGTAGAAGAAGGAGAAGGAGAAGGTGAAGTCAGGAGGGTGAATCAGAAGAAGCAGAAGAAGGAGAAGGAGAAGGTGAAGTCTGGAGGGTGAATCAGAAGAATCAGAAGAAGGAGAAGGAGAAGGTGAAGTCTGGAGGGTGAATCAGAAGAAGCAGAAGAAAGAGAAGGAGAAGGTGAAGTCTGGAGGGTGAATCAGAAGAAGTAGAAGAAGGAGAAGGAGAAGGTGAAGTCTGGAGTGTGAATCAGAAGAAGCAGAAGAAGGAGAAGGAGAAGTTGAAGTCTGGAGGGTGAATCAGAAGAAGCAGAATAAGGAGAAGGAGAAGGTGAAGTCTGGAGGGTGAATCAGAAGAAGCAGAAGAAGGAGAAGGAGAAGGTGAAGTCTGGAGGGTGAATCAGAAGAAGTAGAAGAAGGAGAAGGAGAAGGTGAAGTCTGGAGGGTGAAGCAGAAGAAGTAGAAGAAGGAGAAGGAGAAGGTGAAGTCAGGAGGGTGAATCAGAAGAAGTAGAAGAAGGAGAAGGAGAAGGTGAAGTCAGGAGGGTGAATCAGAAGAAGCAGAAGAAGGAGAAAGAGAAGGTGAAATCTGGAGGGTGAATCAGAAGAATCAGAGGAAGGAGAAGGAGAAGGTGAAGTCTGGAGGGTGAATCAGAAGAAGCAGAGGAAGGAGAAGGAGAAGGTGAAGTCTGGAGGCTGAATCAGAAGAAGCAGAATAAGGAGAAGGAGAAGGTGAAGTCTGGAGGGTGAATCAGAAGAAGCAGAATAAGGAGAAGGAGAAGGTGAAGTCTGGAGGGTGAATCAGAAGAAGCAGAAGAAGGAGAAGGAGAAGATGAAGTCTGGAGGGTGAATCAGAAGAAGGAGAAGAAGGAGAAGGAGAAGGTGAAGTCTCGAGGGTGAAGCAGAAGAAGTAGAAGAAGGAGAAGGAGAAGGTGAAGTCAGGAGGGTGAATCAGAAGAAGTAGAAGAAGAAGAAGGAGAAGGTGAAGTCAGGAGGGTGAATCAGAAGAAGCAGAAGAAGGAGAAGGAGAAGGTGAAGTCTGGAGGGTGAATCAGAAGAATCAGAAGAAGGAGGAGGAGAAGGTGAAGTCTGGAGGGTGAATCAGAAGAAGCAGAAGAAAGAGAAGGAGAAGGTGAAGTCTGGAGGGTGAAGCAGAAGAAGCAGAAGAAGGAGAAGGAGAAGGTGAAGACTGGAGGGTGAATCAGAAGAAGTAGAAGAAGGAGAAGGAGAAGGTGAAGTCTGGAGGGTGAATCAGAAGAAGTAGAAGAAGGAGAAGGAGAAGGTGAAGTCTGGAGGGTGAATCAGAAGAAGCAGAAGAAGGAGAAGGAGAAGGTGAAGTCTGGAGGGTGAATCAGAAGAAGCAGAAGAAGAAGAAGGAGAAGATGAAGTCTGGAGGGTGAATCAGAAGAAGTAGAAGAAGAAGAAGGAGAAGGTGAATTCTGGAGGGTGAATCAGAAGTAGTAGAAGAAGGAGAAGGAGAAGGTGAAGTCTGGACGGTGAATCAGAAGAAACAGAAGAAGGAGAAGGAGAAGGTGAAGTCTGGAGGGTGAATCAGAAGAAGTAGAAGAAGGAGAAGGAGAAGGTGTAGTCTGGAGGGTGAATCAGAAGAAGTAGAAGAAGGAGAAGGAGAAGGTGAAGTCTGGAGGGTGAATCAGAAGAAGCAGAAGAAGGAGAAGGAGAAGGTGAAGTCTGGAGGGTGAATCAGAAGAAGCAGAAGAAGGAGAAGGAGAAGGTGAAGTCTGGAGGGTGAATCAGAAGAAGCAGAATAAGGAGAATGAGAAGGTGAAGTCTGGAGGGTGAATCAGAAGAAGCAGAAAAAGGAGAAGGAGAAGGTGAAGTCTGAAGGGTGAATCAGAAGAAGTAGAAGAAGGAGAAGGAGAAGGTGAAGTCTGGAGGGTGAAGCAGAAGAAGTAGAAGAAGGAGAAGGAGAAGGTGAAGTCAGGAGGGTGAATCAGAAGAAGTAGAAGAAGGAGAAGGAGAAGGTGAAGTCAGGAGGGTGAATCATAAGAAGCAGAAGAAGGAGAAGGAGAAGGTGAAGTCTGGAGGGTGAATCAGAAGAATCAGAAGAAGGAGAAGGAGAAGGTGAAGTCTGGAGGGTGAATCAGAACAAGCAGAAGAAAGAGAAGGAGAAGGTGAAGTCTGGAGGGTGAAGCAGAAGAAACAGAAGAAGGAGAAGGAGAAGGTGAAGACAGGAGGGTGAATCAGAAGAAGTAGAAGAAGGAGAAGGAGAAGGTGAAGCCTGGAGGGTGAATCAGAAGAAGTAGAAGAAGGAGAAGGAGAAGGTGAAGTCTGGAGGGTGAATCAGAAGAAGCAGAAGAAGGAGAAGGAGAAGGTGAAGTCTGGAGGGTGAATCAGAAGAAGCAGAAGAAGGAGAAGGAGAAGATGAAGTCTGGAGGGTGAATCAGAAGAAGTAGAAGAAGGAGAAGGAGAAGGTGAGGTCTGGAGGGTGAATCAGAAGAAGCAGAAGAAGGAGAAGGAGAAGGTGAAGTCTGGAGGGTGAATCAGAAGAAGCAGAAGAAGGAGAAGGAGAAGGTGAAGTCTGGAGGGTGAATCAGAAGAAGCAGAAGAAGGAGAAGGAGAAGGTGAAGTCAGGAGGGTGAATCAGAAGAAGCAGAAGAAGGAGAAGGAGAAGGTGAAGTTAGGAGGGTGAATCAGAAGAAGCAGAAGAAGGAGAAGGAGCAGGTGATGTCAGGGGGATGAAGCAGAAGAAGTAGAAGAAGGAGAAGGAGAAGGTGAAGTCAGGACGGTGAAGCAGAAGAAGCAGAAGAAGGAGAAGGAGAAGGTGAAGTCTGGAGGGTGAATGAGAAGAAGTAGAAGAAGGAGAAGGAGAAGGTCAAGTCTGGAGGGTGAATCAGAAGAAGTAGAAGAAGGAGAAGGAGAAGGTGAAGTCTGGAGGGTGAAGCAGAAGAAGTAGAAGAAGGAGAAGGAGAAGGTGAAGTCAGGAGGGTGAATCAGAAGAAGTAGAAGAAGGAGAAGGAGAAGGTGAAGTCAGGAGGGTGAATCAGAAGAAGCAGAAGAAGGAGAAGAAGAAGGTGAAGTCTGGAGGGTGAATCAGAAGAAGCAGAAGAAAGAGAAGGAGAAGGTGAAGTCTGGAGGGTGAATCAGAAGAAGTAGAAGACGGAGAAGGAGAAGGTGAAGTCTGGAGTGTGAATCAGAAGAAGCAGAAGAAGGAGTAGGAGAAGGTGAAGTCTGGAGGGTGAATCAGAAGAAGCAGAATAAGGAGAAGGAGAAGGTGAAGTCTGGAGGGTGAATCAGAAGAAGCAGAAGAAGGAGAAGGAGAAGGTGAAGTCTGGAGGGTGAATCAGAAGAAGTAGAAGAAGGAGAAGGAGAAGGTGAAGTCTGGAGGGTGAAGCAGAAGAAGTAGAAGAAGGAGAAGGAGAAGGTGAAGTCAGGAGGGTGAATCAGAAGAAGTAGAAGAAGTAGAAGGAGAAGGTGAAGTCTGGAGGGTGAAGCAGAAGAAGTAGAAGAAGGAGAAGGAGAAGGTGAAGTCAGGAGGGTGAATCATAAGAAGCAGAAGAAGGAGAAGGAGAAGGTGAAGTCTGGAGGGTGAATCAGAAGAATCAGAAGAAGGAGAAGGAGAAGGTGAAGTCTGGAGGGTGATTCAGAAGAAGCAGAAGAAAGAGAAGGAGAAGGTGAAGTCTGGAGGGTGAAGCAGAAGAAACAGAAGAAGGAGAAGGAGAAGGTGATGACTGGAGGGTGAATCAGAAGAAGTAGAAGAAGGAGAAGGAGAAGGTGAAATCTGGAGGGTGAATCAGAAGAAGTAGAAGAAGGAGAAGGAGAAGGTGAAGTCTGGAGGGTGAATCAGAAGAAGCAGAAGAAGGAGAAGGTGAAGGTGAAGTCTGGAGGGTGAATCAGAAGAAGTAGAAGAAGGAGAAGGAGAAGGTGAAGTCTGGAGGGTGAAGCAGAAGAAGTAGAAGAAGGAGAAGGAGAAGGTGAAGTCAGGAGGGTGAATCAGAAGAAGTAGAAGAAGGAGAAGGAGAAGGTGAAGTCTGGAGGGTGAAGCAGAAGAAGTAGAAGAAGGAGAAGGAGAAGGTGAAGTCAGGAGGGTGAATCATAAGAAGCAGAAGAAGGAGAAGGAGAAGGTGAAGTCTGGAGGGTGAATCAGAAGAATCAGAAGAAGGAGAAGGAGAAGGTGAAGTCTGGAGGGTGAATCAGAAGAAGCAGAAGAAAGAGAAGGAGAAGGTGAAGTCTGGAGGGTGAAGCAGAAGAAACAGAAGAAGGAGAAGGAGAAGGTGAAGACTGGAGGGTGAATCAGAAGAAGTAGAAGAAGGAGAAGGAGAAGGTGAAGTCTGGAGGGTGAATCAGAAGAAGTAGAAGAAGGAGAAGGAGAAGGTGAAGTCTGGAGGGTGAATCAGAAGAAGCAGAAGAAGGAGAAGGAGAAGGTGAAGTCTGGAGGGTGAATCAGAAGAAGCAGAAGAAGGGGAAGGAGAAGATGAAGTCTGGAGGGTGAATCAGAAGAAGTAGAAGAAGGAGAAGGAGAAGGTGAGGTCTGGAGGGTGAATCAGAAGAAGCAGAAGAAGGAGAAGGAGAAGGTGAAGTCTGGAGGGTGAATCAGAAGAAGCAGAAGAAGGAGAAGGAGAAGGTGAAGTCTGGAGGGTGAATCAGAAGAAGCAGAAGAAGGAGAAGGAGAAGGTGAAGTCAGGAGGGTGAATCAGAAGAAGCAGAAGAAGGAGAAGGAGAAGGTGAAGTTAGGAGGGTGAATCAGAAGAAGCAGAAGAAGGAGAAGGAGCAGGTGATGTCAGGGGGATGAAGCAGAAGAAGTAGAAGAAGGAGAAGGAGAAGGTGAAGTCAGGACGGTGAAGCAGAAGAAGCAGAAGAAGGAGAAGGAGAAGCAGAAGTCTGTAGGGTGAATCAGAAGAAGTAGAAGAAGGAGAAGGAGAAGGTCAAGTCTGGAGGGTGAATCAGAAGAAGTAGAAGAAGGAGAAGGAGAAGGTGAAGTCTGGAGGGTGAAGCAGAAGAAGTAGAAGAAGGAGAAGGAGAAGGTGAAGTCAGGAGGGTGAATCAGAAGAAGTAGAAGAAGGAGAAGGAGAAGGTGAAGTCAGGAGGGTGAATCAGAAGAAGCAGAAGAAGGAGAAGAAGAAGGTGAAGTCTGGAGGGTGAATCAGAAGAAGCAGAAGAAAGAGAAGGAGAAGGTGAAGTCTGGAGGGTGAATCAGAAGAAGTAGAGGAAGGAGAAGGAGAAGGTGAAGTCTGGAGTGTGAATCAGAAGAAGCAGAAGAAGGAGAAGGAGAAGGTGAAGTCTGGAGGGTGAATCAGAAGAAGCAGAATAAGGAGAAGGAGAAGGTGAAGTCTGGAGGGTGAATCAGAAGAAGCAGAAGAAGGAGAAGGAGAAGGTGAAGTCTGGAGGGTGAATCAGAAGAAGTAGAAGAAGGAGAAGGAGAAGGTGAAGTCTGGAGGGTGAAGCAGAAGAAGTAGAAGAAGGAGAAGGAGAAGGTGAAGTCTGGAGGGTGAATCAGAAGAAGCAGAAGAAGAAGAAGTGAAGGTGAAGTATGGAGGGTGAATCAGAAGAAGCAGAAGAAGGAGAAGGAGAAGGTGAAGTCTGGAGGGTGAATCAGAAGAAGCAGAAGAAGAAGAAGGAGAAGATGAAGTCTGGAGGGTGAATCAGAAGAAGTAGAAGAAGGAGAAGGAGAAGGTGAATTCTGGAGGGTGAATCAGAAGTAGTAGAAGAAGGAGAAGGAGAAGGTGAAGTCTGGACGGTGAATCAGAAGAAACAGAAGAAGGAGAAGGAGAAGGTGAAGTCTGGAGGGTGAATCAGAAGAAGTAGAAGAAGGAGAAGGAGAAGGTGTAGTCTGGAGGGTGAATCAGAAGAAGTAGAAGAAGGAGAAGGAGAAGGTGAAGTCTGGAGGGTGAATCAGAAGAAGCAGAAGAAGGAGAAGGAGAAGGTGAAGTCTGGAGGGTGAATCAGAAGAAGCAGAAGAAGGAGAAGGAGAAGGTGAAGTCTGGAGGGTGAATCAGAAGAAGCAGAATAAGGAGAAGGAGAAGGTGAAGTCTGGAGGGTGAATCAGAAGAAGCAGAAAAAGGAGAAGGATAAGGTGAAGTCTGAAGGGTGAATCAGAAGAAGTAGAAGAAGGAGAAGGAGAAGGTGAAGTCTGGAGGGTGAAGCAGAAGAAGTAGAAGAAGGAGAAGGAGAAGGTGAAGTCAGGAGGGTGAATCAGAAGAAGTAGAAGAAGGAGAAGGAGAAGGTGAAGTCAGGAGGGTGAATCATAAGAAGCAGAAGAAGGAGAAGGAGAAGGTGAAGTCTGGAGGGTGAATCAGAAGAATCAGAAGAAGGAGAAGGAGAAGGTGAAGTCTGGAGGGTGAATCAGAAGAAGCAGAAGAAAGAGAAGGAGAAGGTGAAGTCTGGAGGGTGAAGCAGAAGAAACAGAAGAAGGAGAAGGAGAAGGTGAAGACAGGAGGGTGAATCAGAAGAAGTAGAAGAAGGAGAAGGAGAAGGTGAAGTCTGGAGGGTGAATCAGAAGAAGTAGAAGAAGGAGAAGGAGAAGGTGAAGTCTGGAGGGTGAATCAGAAGAAGCAGAAGAAGGAGAAGGAGAAGGTGAAGTCTGGAGGGTGAATCAGAAGAAGCAGAAGAAGGAGAAGGAGAAGATGAAGTCTGGAGGGTGAATCAGAAGAAGTAGAAGAAGGAGAAGGAGAAGGTGAGGTCTGGAGGGTGAATCAGAAGAAGCAGAAGAAGGAGAAGGAGAAGGTGAAGTCTGGAGGGTGAACCAGAAGAAGCAGAAGAAGGAGAAGGAGAAGGTGAAGTCTGGAGGGTGAATCAGAAGAAGCAGAAGAAGGAGAAGGAGAAGGTGAAGTCAGGAGGGTGAATCAGAAGAAGCAGAAGAAGGAGAAGGAGAAGGTGAAGTTAGGAGGGTGAATCAGAAGAAGCAGAAGAAGGAGAAGGAGCAGGTGATGTCAGGGGGATGAAGCAGAAGAAGTAGAAGAAGGAGAAGGAGAAGGTGAAGTCAGGACGGTGAAGCAGAAGAAGCAGAAGAAGGAGAAGGAGAAGGTGAAGTCTGGAGGGTGAATCAGAAGAAGTAGAAGAAGGAGAAGGAGAAGGTCAAGTCTGGAGGGTGAAGCAGAAGAAGTAGAAGAAGGAGAAGGAGAAGGTGAAGTCAGGAGGGTGAATCAGAAGAAGTAGAAGAAGGAGAAGGAGAAGGTGAAGTCAGGAGGGTGAATCAGAAGAAGCAGAAGAAGGAGAAGAAGAAGGTGAAGTCTGGAGGGTGAATCAGAAGAAGCAGAAGAAAGAGAAGGAGAAGGTGAAGTCTGGAGGGTGAATCAGAAGAAGTAGAAGAAGGAGAAGGAGAAGGTGAAGTCTGGAGTGTGAATCAGAAGAAGCAGAAGAAGGAGTAGGAGAAGGTGAAGTCTGGAGGGTGAATCAGAAGAAGCAGAATAAGGAGAAGGAGAAGGTGAAGTCTGGAGGGTGAATCAGAAGAAGCAGAAGAAGGAGAAGGAGAAGGTGAAGTCTGGAGGGTGAATCAGAAGAAGTAGAAGAAGGAGAAGGAGAAGGTGAAGTCTGGAGGGTGAAGCAGAAGAAGTAGAAGAAGGAGAAGGAGAAGGTGAAGTCAGGAGGGTGAATCAGAAGAAGTAGAAGAAGGAGAAGGAGAAGGTGAAGTCTGGAGGGTGAAGCAGAAGAAGTAGAAGAAGGAGAAGGAGAAGGTGAAGTCAGGAGGGTGAATCATAAGAAGCAGAAGAAGGAGAAGGAGAAGGTGAAGTCTGGAGGGTGAATCAGAAGAATCAGAAGAAGGAGAAGGAGAAGGTGAAGTCTGGAGGGTGAATCAGAAGAAGCAGAAGAAAGAGAAGGAGAAGGTGAAGTCTGGAGGGTGAAGCAGAAGAAACAGAAGAAGGAGAAGGAGAAGGTGAAGACTGGAGGGTGAATCAGAAGAAGTAGAAGAAGGAGAAGGAGAAGGTGAAGTCTGGAGGGTGAATCAGAAGAAGTAGAAGAAGGAGAAGGAGAAGGTGAAGTCTGGAGGGTGAATCAGAAGAAGCAGAAGAAGGAGAAGGAGAAGGTGAAGTCTGGAGGGTGAATCAGAAGAAGTAGAAGAAGGAGAAGGAGAAGGTGAAGTCTGGAGTGTGAATCAGAAGAAGCAGAAGAAGGAGTAGGAGAAGGTGAAGTCTGGAGGGTGAATCAGAAGAAGCAGAATAAGGAGAAGGAGAAGGTGAAGTCTGGAGGGTGAATCAGAAGAAGCAGAAGAAGGAGAAGGAGAAGGTGAAGTCTGGAGGGTGAATCAGAAGAAGTAGAAGAAGGAGAAGGAGAAGGTGAAGTCTGGAGGGTGAAGCAGAAGAAGTAGAAGAAGGAGAAGGAGAAGGTGAAGTCAGGAGGGTGAATCAGAAGAAGTAGAAGAAGGAGAAGGAGAAGGTGAAGTCTGGAGGGTGAAGCAGAAGAAGTAGAAGAAGGAGAAGGAGAAGGTGAAGTCAGGAGGGTGAATCATAAGAAGCAGAAGAAGGAGAAGGAGAAGGTGAAGTCTGGAGGGTGAATCAGAAGAATCAGAAGAAGGAGAAGGAGAAGGTGAAGTCTGGAGGGTGAATCAGAAGAAGCAGAAGAAAGAGAAGGAGAAGGTGAAGTCTGGAGGGTGAAGCAGAAGAAACAGAAGAAGGAGAAGGAGAAGGTGAAGACTGGAGGGTGAATCAGAAGAAGTAGAAGAAGGAGAAGGAGAAGGTGAAGTCTGGAGGGTGAATCAGAAGAAGTAGAAGAAGGAGAAGGAGAAGGTGAAGTCTGGAGGGTGAATCAGAAGAAGCAGAAGAAGGAGAAGGAGAAGGTGAAGTCTGGAGGGTGAATCAGAAGAAGTAGAAGAAGGAGAAGGAGAAGGTGAAGTCTGGAGGGTGAAGCAGAAGAATTAGAAGAAGGAGAAGGAGAAGGTGAAGTCAGGAGGGTGAATCAGAAGAAGTAGAAGAAGGAGAAGGAGAAGGTGAAGTCTGGAGGGTGAAGCAGAAGAAGTAGAAGAAGGAGAAGGAGAAGGTGAAGTCAGGAGGGTGAATCATAAGAAGCAGAAGAAGGAGAAGGAGAAGGTGAAGTCTGGAGGGTGAATCAGAAGAATCAGAAGAAGGAGAAGGAGAAGGTGAAGTCTGGAGGGTGAATCAGAAGAAGCAGAAGAAAGAGAAGGAGAAGGTGAAGTCTGGAGGGTGAAGCAGAAGAAACAGAAGAAGGAGAAGGAGAAGGTGAAGACTGGAGGGTGAATCAGAAGAAGTAGAAGAAGGAGAAGGAGAAGGTGAAGTCTGGAGGGTGAATCAGAAGAAGTAGAAGAAGGAGAAGGAGAAGGTGAAGTCTGGAGGGTGAATCAGAAGAAGCAGAAGAAGGAGAA
The DNA here is from genome assembly GCF_052327205.1 of Somniosus microcephalus. Lineage (NCBI taxonomy): Eukaryota > Metazoa > Chordata > Chondrichthyes > Squaliformes > Somniosidae > Somniosus > Somniosus microcephalus. The sequence goes on along the minus strand of NW_028225657.1, from coordinate 170,796 downwards.
GGAGAAGGTGAAGTCTGGAGGGTGAATCAGAAGAAGCAGAAGAAGGAGAAGGAGAAGATGAAGTCTGGAGGGTGAATCAGAAGAAGTAGAAGAAGGAGAAGGAGAAGGTGAGGTCTGGAGGGTGAATCAGAAGAAGCAGAAGAAGGAGAAGGAGAAGGTGAAGTCTGGAGGGTGAATCAGAAGAAGCAGAAGAAGGAGAAGGAGAAGGTGAAGTCTGGAGGGTGAATCAGAAGAAGCAGAAGAAGGAGAAGGAGAAGGTGAAGTCAGGAGGGTGAATCAGAAGAAGCAGAAGAAGGAGAAGGAGAAGGTGAAGTTAGGAGGGTGAATCAGAAGAAGCAGAAGAAGGAGAAGGAGCAGGTGATGTCAGGGGGATGAAGCAGAAGAAGTAGAAGAAGGAGAAGGAGAAGGTGAAGTCAGGACGGTGAAGCAGAAGAAGCAGAAGAAGGAGAAGGAGAAGGTGAAGTCTGGAGGGTGAATCAGAAGAAGTAGAAGAAGGAGAAGGAGAAGGTGAAGTCTGGAGGGTGAAGCAGAAGAAGTAGAAGAAGGAGAAGGAGAAGGTGAAGTCAGGAGGGTGAATCAGAAGAAGTAGAAGAAGGAGAAGGAGAAGGTGAAGTCAGGAGGGTGAATCAGAAGAAGCAGAAGAAGGAGAAGAAGAAGGTGAAGTCTGGAGGGTGAATCAGAAGAAGCAGAAGAAAGAGAAGGAGAAGGTGAAGTCTGGAGGGTGAATCAGAAGAAGTAGAGGAAGGAAAAGGAGAAGGTAAAGTCTGGAGTGTGAATCAGAAGAAGCAGAAGAAGGAGAAGGAGAAGGTGAAGTCTGGAGGGTGAATCAGAAGATGCAGAATAAGGAGAAGGAGAAGGTGAAGTCTGGAGGGTGAATCAGAAGAAGCAGAAGAAGGAGAAGGAGAAGGTGAAGTCTGGAGGGTGAATCAGAAGAAGTAGAAGAAGGAGAAGGAGAAGGTGAAGTCTGGAGGGTGAAGCAGAAGAAGTAGAAGAAGGAGAAGGAGAAGGTGAAGTCAGGAGGGTGAATCAGAAGAAGTAGAAGAAGGAGAAGGAGAAGGTGAAGTCAGGAAGGTGAATCAGAAGAAGCAGAAGAAGGAGAAGGAGAAGGTGAAGTCTGGAGGGTGAATCAGAAGAATCAGAAGAAGGAGAAGGAGAAGGTGAAGTCTGGAGGGTGAATCAGAAGAAGCAGAGGAAGGAGAAGGAGAAGGTGAAGTCTGGAGGGTGAATCAGAAGAAGCAGAATAAGGAGAAGGAGAAGGTGAAGTCTGGAGGGTGAATCAGAAGAAGCAGAATAAGGAGAAGGAGAAGGTGAAGTCTGGAGGGTGAATCAGAAGAAGCAGAAGAAGGAGAAGGAGAAGATGAAGTCTGGAGGGTGAAGCAGAAGAAGTAGAAGAAGGAGAAGGAGAAGGTGAAGTCTGGAGGGTGAAGCAGAAGAAGTAGAAGAAGGAGAAGGTGAAGGTGAAGTCAGGAGGGTGAATCAGAAGAAGTAGAAGAAGGAGAAGGAGAAGGTGAAGTCAGGAGGGTGAATCAGAAGAAGCAGAAGAAGGAGAAGGAGAAGGTTAAGTCTGGAGCGTGAATCAGAAGAATCAGAAGAAGGAGAAGGAGAAGGTGAAGTCTGGAGGGTGAATCAGAAGAAGCAGAAGAAAGAGAAGGAGAAGGTGAAGTCTGGAGGGTGAAGCAGAAGAAACAGAAGAAGGAGAAGGAGAAGGTGAAGACTGGAGGGTGAATCAGAAGAAGTAGAAGAAGGAGAAGGAGAAGGTGAAGTCTGGAGGGTGAATCAGAAGAAGTAGAAGAAGGAGAAGGAGAAGGTGAAGTCTGGAGGGTGAATCAGAAGAAGCAGAAGAAGGAGAAGGAGAAGGTGAAGTCTGGAGGGTGAATCAGAAGAAGCAGAAGAAGGAGAAGGAGAAGATGAAGTCTGGAGGGTGAATCAGAAGAAGTAGAAGAAGGAGAAGGAGAAGGTGAAGTCTGGAGGGTGAATCAGAAGTAGTAGAAGAAGGAGAAGGAGAAGGTGAAGTCTGGACGGTGAATCAGAAGAAACAGAAGAAGGAGAAGGAGAAGGTGTAGTCTGGAGGGTGAATCAGAAGAAGTAGAAGAAGGAGAAGGAGAAGGTGTAGTCTGGAGGGTGAATCAGAAGAAGTAGACGAAGGAGAAGGAGAAGGTGAAGTCTGGAGGGTGAATCAGAAGAAGCAGAAGGAGGAAATGGAGAAGGTGAAGTCTGGAGGGTGAATCAGAAGAAGTAGAAGAAGGAGAAGGAGAAGGTGAAGTCTGGAGGGTGAATCAGAAGAAGCAGAAGAAGGAGAAGGAGAAGGTGAAGTCTGGAGGGTGAATCAGAAGAAGCAGAAGAAGGAGAAGGAGAAGAAGAAGTCTGGAGGGTGAATCAGAAGAAGCAGAAGAAGGAGAAGGAGAAGGTGAAGTCTGGAGGGTGAAGCAGAAGAAGTAGAAGAAGGAGAAGGTGAAAGTGCAGTCAGGAGGGTGAATCAGAAGAAGTAGAAGAAGGAGAAGGAGAAGGTGAAGTAAGGAGGGTGAATCAGAAGAAGCAGAAGAAGGAGAAGGAGAAGGTGAAGTCTGGAGGGTGAATCAGAAGAATCAGAAGAAGGAGAAGGAGAAGGTGAAGTCTGGAGGGTGAATCAGAAGAAGCAGAAGAAGGAGAAGGAGAAGGTGAAGTCTGGAGGGTGAATCAGAAGAAGCAGAAGAAGGAGAAGGAGAAGGTGAAGTCAGGAGGGTGAATCAGAAGAAGCAGAAGACGGAGAAGGAGAAGGTGAAGTTAAGAGGGTGAATCAGAAGAAGCAGAAGAAGGAGAAGGAGCAGGTGATGTCAGCGGGATGAAGCAGAAGAAGTAGAAGAAGGAGAAGGAGAAGGTGAAGTCAGGACGGTGAAGCAGAAGAAGCAGAAGAAGGAGAAGGAGAATGTGAAGTCTGGAGGGTGAATCTGAATAAGTAGAAGAAGGAGAAGGAGAAGGTCAAGTCTGGAGGGTGAATCAGAAGAAGTAGAAGAAGGAGAAGGAGAAGGTGAAGTCTGGAGGGTGAAGCAGAAGAAGTAGAAGAAGGAGAAGGAGAAGTTGAAGTCAGGAGGGTGAATCAGAAGAAGTAGAAGAAGGAGAAGGAGAAGGTGAAGTCAGGAGGGTGAATCAGAAGAAGCAGAAGAAGGAGAAGGAGAAGGTGAAGTCTGGAGGGTGAATCAGAAGAAGTAGAAGAAGGAGAAGGAGAAGGTGTTGTCTGGAGGGTGAATCAGAAGAAGTAGACGAAGGAGAAGGAGAAGGTGAAGTCTGGAGGGTGAATCAGAAGAAGCAGAAGAAGGAGAAGGAGAAGGTGAAGTCTGGAGGGTGAATCAGAAGAAGCAGAAAAAGGAGAAGGAGAAGGTGAAGTCTGGAGGGTGAATCAGAAGAAGCAGAAAAAGAAGAAGGAGAAGGTGAAGTCTGAAGGGTGAATCAGAAGAAGTAGAAGAAGGAGAAGGAGAAGGTGAAGTCTGGAGGGTGAAGCAGAAGAAGTAGAAGAAGGAGAAGGAGAAGGTGAAGTCAGGAGGGTGAATCAGAAGAAGTAGAAGAAGGAGAAGGAGAAGGTGAAGTCAGGAGGGTGAATCAGAAGAAGCAGAAGAAGGAGAAGGAGAAGGTGACGTCTGGAGGGTGAATCAGAAGAATCAGAAGAAGGAGAAGGAGAAGGTGAAGTCTGGAGGGTGAATCAGAAGAAGCAGAAGAAAGAGAAGGAGAAGGTGAAGTCTGGAGGGTGAATCAGAAGAAGTAGAAGAAGGAGAAGGAGAAGGTGAAGTCTGGAGGGTGAATCAGAAGAAGTAGAAGAAGGAGAAGGAGAAGGTGAAGTCTGGAGGGTGAATCAGAAGAAGCAGAAGAAGGAGAAGGAGAAGGTGAAGTCTCGAGGGTGAATCAGAAGAAGCAGAAGAAGGAGAAGGAACAGATGAAGTCTGGAGGGTGAATCAGAAGAAGTAGAAGAAGGAGAAGGAGAAGGTGAGGTCTGGAGGGTGAATCAGAAGAAGCAGAAGAAGGAGAAGGAGAAGGTGAAGTCTGGAGGGTGAATCAGAAGAAGTACAAGAAGGAGAAGGAGAAGGTGTTGTCTGGAGGGTGAATCAGAAGAAGTAGACGAAGGAGAAGGAGAAGGTGAAGTCTGAAGGGTGAATCAGAAGAAGTAGAAGAAGGAGAAGGAGAAGGTGAAGTCTGGAGGGTGAATCAGAAGAAGCAGAAGAAAGAGAAGGAGAAGGTGAAGTCTGGAGGGTGAATCAGAAGAAGCAGAAGAAGGAGAAGGAGAAGGTGAAGTCAGGAGGGTGAATCAGAAGAAGCAGAAGAAGGAGAAGGAGAAGGTGAAGTTAGGAGGGTGAATCAGAAGAAGCAGAAGAAGGAGAATGAGCAGGTGATGTCAGGGGGATGAAGCAGAAGAAGTAGAAGAAGGAGAAGGAGAAGGTGAAGTCAGGACGGTGAAGCAGAAGAAGCAGAAGAAGGAGAAGGAGAAGGTGAAGTCTGGAGGGTGAATCAGAAGAAGTAGAAGAAGGAGAAGGAGAAGGTCAAGTCTGGAGGGTGAATCAGAAGAAGTAGAAGAAGGAGAAGGAGAAGGTGAAGTCTGGAGGGTGAAGCAGAAGAAGTAGAAGAAGGAGAAGGAGAAGGTGAAGTCAGGAGGGTGAATCAGAAGAAGTAGAAGAAGGAGAAGGAGAAGGTGAAGTCAGGAGGGTGAATCAGAAGAAGCAGAAGAAGGAGAAGGAGAAGGTGAAGTCTGGAGGGTGAATCAGAAGAAGCAGAAGAAGGAGAAGGAGAAGATGAAATCTGGAGGGTGAATCAGAAGAAGTAGAAGAAGGAGAAGGAGAAGGTGAGGTCTTGAGGGTGAAACAGAAGAAGTAGAAGAAGGAGAAGGAGAAGGTGAAGTCTGGAGGGTGAATCAGAAGAAGCAGAAGAAGGAGAAGGAGAAGGTGAAGTCTGGAGGGTGAATCAGAAGAAGCAGAAGAAGGAGAAGGAGAAGGTGAAGTCTGGAGGGTGAATCAGAAGAAGCAGAAGAAGGAGAAGGAGAAGATGAAATCTGGAGGGTGAATCAGAAGAAGCAGAAGAAAGAGAAGGAGCAGGTGAAGTCTGGAGGGTGAATCAGAAGAAGTAGAAGAAGGAGAAGGAGAAGGTGAAGTCTGGAGGGTGAATCAGAAGAAGCAGAAGAAGGAGAAGGAGAAGGTGAAGTCTGGAGGGTGAATCAGAAGAAGCAGAAGAAGGAGAAGGAGAAGGTGAAGTCTGGAGGGTGAATCAGAAGAAGCAGAAGAAGGAGAAGGAGAAGTTGAAGTCTGGAGGGTGAATCAGAAGAAGCAGAATAAGGAGAAGTGAAGGTGAAGTATGGAGGGTGAATCAGAAGAAGCAGAAGAAGGAGAAGGAGAAGGTGAAGTCTGGAGGGTGAATCAGAAGAAGTAGAAGAAGGAGAAGGAGAAGGTGAAGTCTGGAGGGTGAAGCAGAAGAAGTAGAAGAAGGAGGAGGAGAAGGTGAAGTCAGGAGGGTGAATCAGAAGAAGTAGAAGAAGGAGAAGGAGAAGGTGAAGTCAGGAGGGTGAATCAGAAGAAGCAGAAGAAGGAGAAGGAGAAGGTGAAGTCTGGAGGGTGAATCAGAAGAAGCAGAAGAAGGAGAAGGAGAAGATGAAGTCTGGAGGGTGAATCAGAAGAAGTAGAAGAAGGAGAAGGAGAAGGTGAAGTCTGGAGGGTGAAGCAGAAGAAGTAGAAGAAGGAGAAGGAGAAGGTGAAGTCAGGAGGGTGAATCAGAAGAAGTAGAAGAAGGAGAAGGTGTAGTCTGGAGGGTCAATCAGAAGAAGTAGACGAAGGAGAAGGAGAAGGTGAAGTCTGGAGGGTGAATCAGAAGAAGCAGAAGAAGGAAATGGAGAAGGTGAAGTCTGGAGGGTGAATCAGAAGAAGTAGAAGAAGGAGAAGGAGAAGGTGAAGTCTGGAGGGTGAATCAGAAGAAGCAGAAGAAGGAGAAGGAGAAGGTGAAGTCTGGAGGGTGAATCAGAAGAAGCAGAAGAAGGAGAAGGAGAAGGAGAAGTCTGGAGGGTGAATCAGAAGAAGCAGAAGAAGGAGAAGGAGAAGGTGAAGTCTGGAGGGTGAAGCAGAAGAAGTAGAAGAAGGAGAAGGAGAAGGTGAAGTCAGGAGGGTGAATCAGAAGAAGTAGAAGAAGGAGAAGGAGAAGGTGAGGTCAGGAGGGTGAATCAGAAGAAGCAGAAGAAGGAGAAGGAGAAGGTGAAGTCTGGAGGGTGAATCAGAAGAATCAGAAGAAGGAGAAGGAGAAGGTGAAGTCTGGAGGGTGAATCAGAAGAAGCAGAAGAAGGAGAAGGAGAAGGTGAAGTCTGGAGGGTGAATCAGAAGAAGCAGAAGAAGGAGAAGGAGAAGGTGAAGTCAGGAGGGTGAATCAGAAGAAGCAGAAGAAGGAGAAGGAGAAGGTGAAGTTAGGAGGGTGAATCAGAAGAAGCAGAAGAAGGAGAAGGAGCAGGTGATGTCAGCGGGATGAAGCAGAAGAAGTAGAAGAAGGAGAAGGAGAAGGTGAAGTCAGGACGGTGAAGCAGAAGAAGCAGAAGAAGGAGAAGGAGAAGGTGAAGTCTGGAGGGTGAATCAGAATAAGTAGAAGAAGGAGAAGGAGAAGGTCAAGTCTGGAGGGTGAATCAGAAGAAGTAGAAGAAGGAGAAGGAGAAGGTGAAGTCTGGAGGGTGAAGCAGAAGAAGTAGAAGAAGGAGAAGGAGAAGGTGAAGTCAGGAGGGTGAATCAGAAGAAGTAGAAGAAGGAGAAGGAGAAGGTGAAGTCAGGAGGGTGAATCAGAAGAAGCAGAAGAAGGAGAAGGAGAAGGTGAAGTCTGGAGGGTGAATCAGAAGAATCAGAAGAAGGAGAAGGAGAAGGTGAAGTCTGGAGGGTGAATCAGAAGAAGCAGAAGAAAGAGAAGGAGAAGGTGAAGTCTGGAGGGTGAATCAGAAGAAGCAGAAGAAGGAGAAGGAGAAGGTGAAGTCAGGAGGGTGAATCAGAAGAAGCAGAAGAAGGAAAAGGAGAAGGTGAAGTTAGGAGGGTGAATCAGAAGAAGCAGAAGAAGGAGAAGGAGCAGGTGCTGTCAGGGGGATGAAGCAGAAGAAGTAGAAGAAGGAGAAGGAGAAGGTGAAGTCAGGACGGTAAAGCAGAAGAAGCAGAAGAAGGAGAAGGAGAAGGTGAAGTCTGGAGGGTGAATCAGAAGAAGTAGAAGAAGGAGAAGGAGAAGGTCAAGTCTGGAGGGTGAATCAGAAGAAGCAGAAGAAGGAGAAGGAGAAGGTGAAGTCTGGAGGGTGAATCAGAAGAATCAGAAGAAGGAGAAGGAGAAGGTGAAGTCTGGAGGGTGAATCAGAAGAAGCAGAAGAAAGAGAAGGAGAAGGTGAAGTCTGGAGGGTGAAGCAGAAGAAACAGAAGAAGGAGAAGGAGAAGGTGAAGACTGGAGGGTGAATCAGAAGAAGTGGAAGAAGGAGAAGGAGAAGGTGAAGTCTGGAGTGTGAATCAGAAGAAGTAGAAGAAGGAGAAGGAGAAGGTGAAGTCTGGAGGGTGAATCAGAAGAAGCAGAAGAAGGAGAAGGAGAAGATGAAATCTGGAGGGTGAATCAGAAGAAGTAGAAGAAGGAGAAGGAGAAGGTGAGGTCTGGAGGGTGAATCAGAAGAAGTAGAATAAGGAGAAGGTGAAGTCTGGAGGGTGAATCAGAAGAAGCAGAAGAAGGAGATGGAGAAGGTGAAGTCTGGAGGGTGAATCAGAAGAAGCAGAAGAAGGAGAAGGAGAAGGTGAAGTCTGGAGGGTGAATCAGAAGAAGCAGAAGAAGGAGAAGGAGAAGATGAAATCTGGAGGGTGAATCAGAAGAAGCAGAAGAAAGAGAAGGAGAAGGTGAAGTCTGGAGGGTGAATCAGAAGAAGCAGAAGAAGGAGAAGGAGAAGTTGAAGTCTGGAGGGTGAATCAGAAGAAGCAGAATAAGGAGAAGTGAAGGTGAAGTATGGAGGGTGAATCAGAAGAAGCAGAAGAAGGAGAAGGAGAAGGTGAAGTCTGGAGGGTGAATCAGAAGAAGTAGAAGAAGGAGAAGGAGAAGGTGAAGTCTGGAGGGTGAAGCAGAAGAAGTAGAAGAAGGAGAAGGAGAAGGTGAAGTTAGGAGGGTGAATCAGAAGAAGCAGAAGAAGGAGAAGGAGCAGGTGATGTCAGCGGGATGAAGCAGAAGAAGTAGAGGAAGGAGAAGGTGAAGGTGAAGTCAGGACGGTGAAGCAGAAGAAGCAGAAGAAGGAGAAGGAGAAGGTGAAGTCTGGAGGGTGAATCAGAATAAGTAGTAGAAGGAGAAGGAGAAGGTCAAGTCTGGAGGGTGAATCAGAAGAAGTAGAAGAAGGAGAAGGAGAAGGTGAAGTCTGGAGGGTGAAGCAGAAGAAGTAGAAGAAGGAGAAGGAGAAGGTGAAGTCAGGAGGGTGAATCAGAAGAAGTAGAAGAAGGAGAAGGAGAAGGTGAAGTCAGGAGGGTGAATCAGAAGAAGCAGAAGAAGGAGAAGGAGAAGGTGAAGTCTGGAGGGTGAATCAGAAGAATCAGAAGAAGGAGAAGGAGAAGGTGAAGTCTGGAGAGTGAATCAGAAGAAGCAGAAGAAAGAGAAGGAGAAGGTGAAATCTGGAGGGTGAATCAGAAGAAGCAGAAGAAGGAGAAGGAGAATGTGAAGTCAGGAGGGTGAATCAGAAGAAGCAGAAGAAGGAGAAGTAGAAGGTGAAGTTAGGAGGGTGAATCAGAAGAAGCAGAAGAAGGAGAAGGAGCAGGTGATGTCAGGGGGATGAAGCAGAAGAAGTAGAAGAAGGAGAAGGAGAAGGTGAAGTCAGGACGGTGAAGCAGAAGAAGCAGAAGAAGGAGAAGGAGAAGTTGAAGTCTGGAGGGTGAATCAGAAGAAGTAGAAGAAGGAGAAGGAGAAGGTCAAGTCTGGAGGGTGAATCAGAAGAAGTAGAAGAAGGAGAAGGAGAAGGTGAAGTCTGGAGGGTGAAGCAGAAGAAGTAGAAGAAGGAGAAGGAGAAGGTGAAGTCAGGAGGGTGAATCAGAAGAAGTAGAAGAAGGAGAAGGAGAAGGTGAAGTCAGGAGGGTGAATCAGAAGAAGCAGAAGAAGGAGAAGGAGAAGGTGAAGTCTGGAGGGTGAATCAGAAGAAGCAGAAGAAGGAGAAGGAGAAGATGAAATCTGGAGGGTGAATCAGAAGAAGTAGAAGAAGGAGAAGGAGAAGGTGAGGTCTGGAGGGTGAATCAGAAGAAGTAGAAGAAGGAGAAGGAGAAGGTGAAGTCTGGAGGGTGAATCAGAAGAAGCAGAAGAAGGAGAAGGAGAAGGTGAAGTCTGGAGGGTGAATCAGAAGAAGCAGAAGAAGGAGAAGGAGAAGGTGAAGTCTGGAGGGTGAATCAGAAGAAGCAGAAGAAGGAGAAGGAGAAGATGAAATCTGGAGGGTGAATCAGAAGAAGCAGAAGAAAGAGAAGGAGAAGGTGAAGTCTGGAGAGTGAATCAGAAGAAGCAGAAGAAGGAGAAGGAGAAGTTGAAGTCTGGAGGGTGAATCAGAAGAAGCAGAATAAGGAGAAGTGAAGGTGAAGTATGGAGGGTGAAGCAGAAGAAGCAGAAGAAGGAGAAGGAGAAGGTGAAGTCTGGAGGGTGAATCAGAAGAAGTAGAAGAAGGAGAAGGAGAAGGTGAAGTCTGGAGGGTGAAGCAGAAGAAGTAGAAGAAGGAGAAGGAGAAGGTGAAGTCAGGAGGGGGTATCAGAAGAAGTTGAAGAAGGAGAAGGAGAAGGTGAAGTCAGGAGGGTGAATCAGAAGAAGCAGAAGAAGGAGAAGGAGAAGGTGAAGTCTGGAGGGTGAATCAGAAGAAGCAGAATCAGGAGAAGGAGAAGGTGAAGTCTGGAGGGTGAATCAGAAGAAGCAGGATAAGGAGAAGGAGAAGGTGAAGTCTGGAGGGTGAATCAGAAGAAGCAGAAGAAGGAGAAGGAGAAGATGAAGTCTGGAGGGTGAATCAGAAGAAGTAGAAGAAGGAGAAGGAGAAGGTGAAGTCTGGAGGGTGAAGCAGAAGAAGTAGAAGAAGGAGAAGGAGAAGGTGAAGTCAGGAGGGTGAATCAGAAGAAGTAGAAGAAGGAGAAGGAGAAGGTGAAGTCAGGAGGGTGAATCAGAAGAAGCAGAAGAAGGAGAAGGAGAAGGTGAAGTCTGGAGGGTGAATCAGAAGAATCAGAAGAAGGAGAAGGAGAAGGTGAAGTCTGGAGGGTGAATCAGAAGAAGCAGAAGAAAGAGAAGGAGAAGGTGAAGTCTGGAGGGTGAAGCAGAAGAAACAGAAGAAGGAGAAGGAGAAGGTGAAGACTGGAGGGTGAATCAGAAGAAGTGGAAGAAGGAGAAGGAGAAGGTGAAGTCTGGAGTGTGAATCAGAAGAAGTAGAAGAAGGAGAAGGAGAAGGTGAAGTCTGGAGGGTGAATCAGAAGAAGCAGAAGAAGGAGAAGGAGAAGGTGAAGTCTGGAGGGTGAATCAGAAGAAGCAGAAGAAGGAGAAGGAGAAGATGAAGTCTGGAGGGTGAATCAGAAGAAGTAGAAGAAGGAGAAGGAGAAGGTGAAGTCTGGAGGGTGAATCAGAAGTAGTAGAAGAAGGAGAAGGAGAAGGTGAAGTCTGGACGGTGAATCAGAAGAAACAGAAGAAGGAGAAGGAGAAGGTGAAGTCTCGAGGGTGAATCAGAAGAAGTAGAAGAAGGAGAAGGAGAAGGTGTAGTCTGGAGGGTGAATCAGAAGAAGTAGACGAAGGAGAAGGAGAAGGTGAAGTCTGGAGGGTGAATCAGAAGAAGCAGAAGAAGGAGATGGAGAAGGTGAAGTCTGGAGGGTGAATCAGAAGATGTAGAAGAAGGAGAAGGAGAAGGTGAAGTCTGGAGGGTGAATCAGAAGAAGCAGAAGAAGGAGAAGGAGAAGGTGAAGTCTGGAGGGTGAATCAGAAGAAGCAGAAGAAGGAGAAGGAGAAGTCTGGAGGATGAATCAGAAGAAGCAGAATAAGGAGAAGGAGAAGGTGAAGTCTGGAGGGTGAATCAGAAGAAGCAGAAGAAGGAGAAGGAGAAGGTGAAGTCTGGAGGGTGAATCAGAAGAAGTAGAAGAAGGAGAAGGAGAAGGTGAAGTCTGGAGGGTGAATCAGAAGAAGTAGAAGAAGGAGAAGGAGAAGGTGAAGTCTGGAGGTTGAATCAGAAGAAGTAGAAGAAGGAGAAGGAGAAGGTGAAGTCTGGAGGTTGAAGCAGAAGAAGTAGAAGAAGGAGAAGGAGAATGTGAAGTCAGGAGGGTGAATCAGAAGAAGTAGAAGAAGGAGAAGGAGAAGGTGAAGTCAGGAGGGTGAATCAGAAGAAGCAGAAGAAGGAGAAGGAGAAGGTGAAATCTGGAGGGTGAATCAGAAGAATCAGAAGAAGGAGAAGGAGAATGTGAAGTCTGGAGGGTGAATCAGAAGAAGCAGAAGAAAGAGAAGGAGATGGTGAAGTCTGGAGGGTGAATCAGAAGAAGTAGAAGAAGGAGAAGGAGAAGGTGAAGTCTGGAGGGTAAATCAGAAGAAGCAGAGGAAGGAGAAGGAGAAGGTGAAGTCTGGAGGGTGAATCAGAAGAAGCAGAAGAAGTAGAAGGAGAAGGTGAAGTCTGGAGGGTGAATCAGAAGAAGCAGAAGAAGGAGAAGGAGAAGGTGAAGTCTGGAGGGTGAATGAGAAGAAGCAGAATAAGGAGAAGGAGAAGGTGAAGTCTGGAGGGTGAATCAGAAGAAGCAGAAGAAGGAGAAGGAGAAGGTGAAGTCTGGAGGGTGAATCAGAAGAAGTAGAAGAAGGAGAAGGAGAAGGTGAAGTCTGGAGGGTGAAGCAGAAGAAGGAGAAGGAGAAGGTGAAGTCAGGAGGGTGAATCAGAAGAAGTAGAAGAAGGAGAAGGAGAAGGTGAAATCAGGAGGGTGAATCAGAAGAAGCAGAAGAAGGAGAAGGAGAAGGTGAAGTCTGTAGGGTGAATCAGAAGAATCAGAAGAAGGAGAAGGAGAAGGTGAAGTCTGGAGGGTGAATCAGAAGAAGCAGACGAAAGAGAAGGAGAAGGTGAAGTCTGGAGGGTGAAGCAGAAGAAACAGAAGAAGGAGAAGGAGAAGGTGAAGACTGGAGGGTGAATCAGAAGAAGTAGAAGAAGGAGAAGGAGAAGGTGAAGTCTGGAGGGTGAATCAGAAGAAGTAGAAGAAGGAGAAGGAGAAGGTGAAGTCTGGAGGGGGAATCAGAAGAAGCAGAAGAAGGAGAAGGAGAAGGTGAAGTCTGGAGGGTGAATCAGAAGAAGCAGAAGAAGGAGAAGGAGAAGATGAAGTCTGGAGGGTGAATCAGAAGAAGTAGAAGAAGAAGAAGAAGAAGGTGAGGTCTGGAGGGTGAATCAGAAGAAGGAGAAGAAGGAGAAGGAGAAGGTGAAGTCTGGAGGGTGAATCAGAAGAAGCAGAAGAAGGAGAAGGAGAAGGTGAAGTCTGGAGGGTGAATCAGAAGAAGCAGAAGAAGGAGAAGGAGAAGGTGAAGTCTGGAGGGTGAATCAGAAGAAGCAGAAGAAGGAGAAGGAGAAGGTGAAGTCAGGAGGGTGAATTAGAAGAAGCAGAAGAAGGAGAAGGAGAAGGTGAAGTTAGGAGGGTGAATCAGAAGAAGCAGAAGAAGGAGAAGGAGCAGGTGATATCAGGGGGATGAAGCAGAAGAAGTAGAAGAAGGAGAAGGAGAAGGTGAAGTCAGGACGGTGAAGCAGAAGAAGCAGAAGAAGGAGAAGGAGAAGGTGAAGTCTGGAGGGTGAATCAGAAGAAGTAGAAGAAGGAAAAGGAGAAGGTCAAGTCTGGAGCGTGAATCAGAAGAAGTAGAAGAAGGAGAAGGAGAAGGTGAAGTCTGGAGGGTGAAGCAGAAGAAGTAGAAGAGGGAGAAGGAGAAGGTGAAGTCAGGAGGGTGAATCAGAAGAAGTAGAAGAAGGAGAAGGTGAAGGTGAAGTCAGGAGGGTGAATCAGAAGAAGCAGAAGAAGGAGAAGGAGAAGGTGAAGTCTGGAGGGTGAATCAGAAGAATCAGAAGAAGGAGAAGGAGAAGGTGAAGTCTGGAGGGTGAATCAGAAGAAGCAGAAGAAAAAGAAGGAGAAGGTGAAGTCTGGAGGGTGAATCAGAAGAAGTAGAAGAAGGAGAAGGAGAAGGTGAAGTCTGGAGGGTGAATCAGAAGAAGCAGAAGAAGGAGAAGGAGAAGGTGAAGTCTGGAGGGTGAATCAGAAGAAGCAGAAGAAGGAGAAGGAGAAGGTGAAGTCTGCAGGGTGAATCAGAAGAAGCAGAAGAAGGAGAAGGAGAAGGTGAAGTCTGGAGGGTGAATCAGAAGAAGCAGAATAAGGAGAAGGAGAAGGTGAAGTCTGGAGGGTGAATCAGAAGAAGCAGAAGAAGGAGAAGGAGAAGGTGAAGTCTGGAGGGTGAATCAGAAGAAGTAGAAGAAGGAGAAGGAGAAGTTGAAGTCTGGAGGGTGAAGCAGAAGAATTAGAAGATGGAGAAGGAGAAAGTGAAGTCAGGAGGGTGAATCAGAAGAAGTAGAAGAAGGAGAAGGAGAAGGTGAAGTCAGGAGGGTGAATCAGAAGAAGCAGAAGAAGGAGAAGGAGAAGGTGAAATCTGGAGGGTGAATCAGAAGAATCAGAAGAAGGAGAAGGAGAATGTGAAGTCTGGAGGGTGAATCAGAAGAAGCAGAAGAAAGAGAAGTAGATGGTGAAGTCTGGAGGGTGAATCAGAAGAAGTAGAAGAAGGAGAAGGAGAAGGTGAAGTCTGGAGGGTAAATCAGAAGAAGCAGAGGAAGGAGAAGGAGAAGGTGAAGTCTGGAGGGTGAATCAGAAGAAGCAGAAGAAGTAGAAGGAGAAGGTGAAGTCTGGAGGGTGAATCAGAAGAAGCAGAAGAAGGAGAAGGAGAAGGTGAAGTCTGGAGGGTGAATGAGAAGAAGCAGAATAAGGAGAAGGAGAAGGTGAAGTCTGGAGGGTGAATCAGAAGAAGCAGAAGAAGGAGAAGGAGAAGGTGAAGTCTGGAGGGTGAATCAGAAGAAGTAGAAGAAGGAGAAGGAGAAGGTGAAGTCTGGAGGGTGAAGCAGAAGAAGGAGAAGGAGAAGGTGAAGTCAGGAGGGTGAATCAGAAGAAGTAGAAGAAGGAGAAGGAGAAGGTGAAATCAGGAGGGTGAATCAGAAGAAGCAGAAGAAGGAGAAGGAGAAGGTGAAGTCTGTAGGGTGAATCAGAAGAATCAGAAGAAGGAGAAGGAGAAGGTGAAGTCTGGAGGGTGAATCAGAAGAAGCAGACGAAAGAGAAGGAGAAGGTGAAGTCTGGAGGGTGAAGCAGAAGAAACAGAAGAAGGAGAAGGAGAAGGTGAAGACTGGAGGGTGAATCAGAAGAAGTAGAAGAAGGAGAAGGAGAAGGTGAAGTCTGGAGGGTGAATCAGAAGAAGTAGAAGAAGGAGAAGGAGAAGGTGAAGTCTGGAGGGGGAATCAGAAGAAGCAGAAGAAGGAGAAGGAGAAGGTGAAGTCTGGAGGGTGAATCAGAAGAAGCAGAAGAAGGAGAAGGAGAAGATGAAGTCTGGAGGGTGAATCAGAAGAAGTAGAAGAAGAAGAAGAAGAAGGTGAGGTCTGGAGGGTGAATCAGAAGAAGCAGAAGAAGGAGAAGGAGAAGGTGAAGTCTGGAGGGTGAATCAGAAGAAGCAGAAGAAGGAGAAGGAGAAGGTGAGGTCTGGAGGGTGAATCAGAAGAAGCAGAAGAAGGAGAAGGAGAAGGTGAAGTCTGGAGGGTGAATCAGAAGAAGCAGAAGAAGGAGAAGGAGAAGGTGAAGTCAGGAGGGTGAATTAGAAGAAGCAGAAGAAGGAGAAGGAGAAGGTGAAGTTAGGAGGGTGAATCAGAAGAAGCAGAAGAAGGAGAAGGAGCAGGTGATATCAGGGGGATGAAGCAGAAGAAGTAGAAGAAGGAGAAGGAGAAGGTGAAGTCAGGACGGTGAAGCAGAAGAAGCAGAAGAAGGAGAAGGAGAAGGTGAAGTCTGGAGGGTGAATCAGAAGAAGTAGAAGAAGGAAAAGGAGAAGGTCAAGTCTGGAGCGTGAATCAGAAGAAGTAGAAGAAGGAGAAGGAGAAGGTGAAGTCTGGAGGGTGAAGCAGAAGAAGTAGAAGAGGGAGAAGGAGAAGGTGAAGTCAGGAGGGTGAATCAGAAGAAGTAGAAGAAGGAGAAGGTGAAGGTGAAGTCAGGAGGGTGAATCAGAAGAAGCAGAAGAAGGAGAAGGAGAAGGTGAAGTCTGGAGGGTGAATCAGAAGAATCAGAAGAAGGAGAAGGAGAAGGTGAAGTCTGGAGGGTGAATCAGAAGAAGCAGAAGAAAAAGAAGGAGAAGGTGAAGTCTGGAGGGTGAATCAGAAGAAGTAGAAGAAGGAGAAGGAGAAGGTGAAGTCTGGAGGGTGAATCAGAAGAAGCAGAAGAAGGAGAAGGAGAAGGTGAAGTCTGGAGGGTGAATCAGAAGAAGCAGAAGAAGGAGAAGGAGAAGGTGAAGTCTGCAGGGTGAATCAGAAGAAGCAGAAGAAGGAGAAGGAGAAGGTGAAGTCTGGAGGGTGAATCAGAAGAAGCAGAATAAGGAGAAGGAGAAGGTGAAGTCTGGAGGGTGAATCAGAAGAAGCAGAAGAAGGAGAAGGAGAAGGTGAAGTCTGGAGGGTGAATCAGAAGAAGTAGAAGAAGGAGAAGGAGAAGTTGAAGTCTGGAGGGTGAAGCAGAAGAATTAGAAGATGGAGAAGGAGAAAGTGAAGTCAGGAGGGTGAATCAGAAGAAGTAGAAGAAGGAGAAGGAGAAGGTGAAGTCAGGAGGGTGAATCGGAAGAAGCAGAAGATGGAGAAGGAGAAGGTGAAGTCAGGAGGGTGAATCAGAAGAAGCAGAAGAAGGAGAAGGAGAAGGTGAAGTCTGGAGGGTGAATCAGAAGAATCAGAAGAAGGAGAAGGAGAAGGTGAAGTCTGGAGGGTGAATCAGAAGAAGCAGAAGAAAGAGAAGGAGAAGGTGAAGTCTGGAGGGTGAAGCAGAAGAAACAGAAGAAGGAGAAGGAGAAGGTGAAGACTGGAGGGTGAATCAGAAGAAGTAGAAGAAGGAGAAGGAGAAGGTGAAGTCTGGAGGGTGAATCAGAAGAAGTAGAAGAAGGAGAAGGAGAAGATGAAGTCTGGAGGGTGAATCAGAAGAAGCAGAAGAAGGAGAAGGAGAAGGTGAAGTCTGGAGGGTGAATCAGAAGAAGCAGAAGAAGGAGAAGGAGAAGATGAAGTCTGGAGGGTGAATCAGAAGAAGTAGAAGAAGGAGAAGGAGAAGGTGAAGTCTGGAGGGTGAATCAGAAGTAGTAGAAGAAGGAGAAGGAGAAGGTGAAGTCTGGAGGGTGAATCAGAAGAAACAGAAGAAGGAGAAGGAGAAGGTGAAGTCTGGAGGGTGAATCAGAAGAAGTAGAAGAAGGAGAAGGAGAAGGTGTAGTCTGGAGGGTGAATCAGAAGAAGTAGACGAAGGAGAAGGAGAAGGTGAAGTCTGGAGGGTGAATCAGAAGAAGCAGAAGAAGGAGATGGAGAAGGTGAAGTCTGGAGGGTGAATCAGAAGAAGTAGAAGAAGGAGAAGGAGAAGGTGAAGTCTGGAGGGTGAATCAGAAGAAGCAGAAGAAGGAGAAGGAGAAGGTGAAGTCTGGAGGGTGAATCAGAAGAAGCAGAAGAAGGAGAAGGAGAAGGTGAAGTCTGGAGGGTGATTCAGAAGAAGCAGAATAAGGAGAAGGAGAAGGTGAAGTCTGGAGGGTGAATCAGAAGAAGCAGAAGAAGGAGAAGGAGAAGGTGAAGTCTGGAGGGTGAATCAGAAGAAGCAGAAGAAGGAGAAGGAGAAGGTGAAGTCTGCAGGGTGAATCAGAAGAAGCAGAAGAAGGAGAAGGAGAAGGTGAAGTCTGGAGGGTGAATCAGAAGAAGCAGAATAAGGAGAAGGAGAAGGTGAAGTCTGGAGGGTGAATCAGAAGAAGCAGAAGAAGGAGAAGGAGAAGGTGAAGTCTGGAGGGTGAATCAGAAGAAGTAGAAGACGGAGAAGGAGAAGTTGAAGTCTGGAGGGTGAAGCAGAAAAATTAGAAGATGGAGAAGGAGAAGGTGAAGTCAGGAGGGTGAATCAGAAGAAGTAGAAGAAGGAGAAGGAGAAGGTGAAGTCAGGAGGGTGAATCGGAAGAAGCAGAAGATGGAGAAGGAGAAGGTGAAGTCTGGAGGGTGAATCAGAAGAATCAGAAGAAGGAGAAGGAGAAGTTGAAGTCTGGAGGGTGAATCAGAAGAAGCAGAGGAAGGAGAAGGAGAAGGTGAAGTCTGGAGGGTGAATCAGAAGAAGCAGAATAAGGAGAAGGAGAAGGTGAAGTCTGGAGGGTGAATCAGAAGAAGCAGAATAAGGAGAAGGAGAAGGTGAAGTCTGGAGGGTGAATCAGAAGAAGCAGAAGAAGGAGAAGGAGAAGGTGAAGTCTGGAGGGTGAATCAGAAGAAGTAGAAGAAGGAGAAGGAGAAGGTGAAGTCTGGAGGGTGAAGCAGAAGAAGTAGAAGAAGGAGAAGGAGAAGGTGAAGTCAGGTGGGTGAATCAGAAGAAGTAGAAGAAGGAGAAGGAGAAGGTGAAGTCAGGAGGGTGAATCAGAAGAAGCAGAAGAAGGAGAAGGAGAAGGTGAAGTCTGGAGGGTGAATCAGAAGAATCAGAAGAAGGAGAAGGAGAAGGTGAAGTCTGGAGGGTGAATCAGAAGAAGCAGAAGAAAGAGAAGGAGAAGGTGAAGTCTGGAGGGTGAAGCAGAAGAAACAGAAGAAGGAGAAGGAGAAGGTGAAGACTGGAGGGTGAATCAGAAGAAGTAGAAGAAGGAGAAGGAGAAGGTGAAGTCTGGAGGGTGAATCTGAAGAAGTAGAAGAAGGAGAAGGAGAAGGTGAAGTCTGGAGGGTGAATCAGAAGAAGCAGAAGAAGGAGAAGGAGAAGGTGAAGTCTGGAGGGTGAATCAGAAGAAGCAGAAGAAGGAGAAGGAGAAGATGAAGTCTGGAGGGTGAATCAGAAGAAGTAGAAGAAGGAGAAGGAGAAGGTGAAGTCTGGAGGGTGAATAAGAAGTAGTAGAAAAAGGAGAAGGAGAAGATGAAGTCTGGAGGGTGAATCAGAAGAAACAGAAGAAGGAGAAGGAGAAGGTGAAGTCTGGAGGGTGAATCAGAAGAAGTAGAAGAAGGAGAAGGAGAAGGTGTAGTCTGGAGGGTGAATCAGAAGAAGTAGACGAAGGAGAAGGAGAAGGTGAAGTCTGGAGGGTGAATCAGAAGAAGCAGAAGACGGAGATGGAGAAGGTGAAGTCTGGAGGGTGAATCAGAAGAAGTAGAAGGAGAAGGAGAAGGTGAAGTCTGGAGGGTGAATCAGAAGAAGCAGAAGAAGGAGAAGGAGAAGGTGAAGTCTGGAGGGTGAATCAGAAGAAGCAGAAGAAGGAGAAGGAGAAGGTGAATTCTGGAGGGTGAATCAGAAGAAGCAGAATAAGGAGAAGGAGAAGGTGAAGTCTGGAGGGTGAATCAGAAGAAGCAGAAGAAGGAGAAGGAGAAGGTGAATTCTGGAGGGTGAATCAGAAGAAGCAGAATAAGGAGAAGGAGAAGGTGAAGTCTGGAGGGTGAATCAGAAGAAGCAGAAGAAGGAGAAGGAGAAGGTGAAGTCTGGAGGGTGAATCAGAAGAAGCAGAAGAAGGAGAAGGAGAAGGTGAAGTCTGGAGGGTGAATCAGAAGAAGTAGAAGAAGGAGAAGGAGAAGGTGAAGTCTGGAGGGTGAAGCAGAAGAAGTAGAAGAAGGAGAAGGAGAAGGTGAAGTCAGGTGGGTGAATCAGAAGAAGTAGAAGAAGGAGAAGGAGAAGGTGAAGTCAGGAGGGTGAATCAGAAGAAGCAGAAGAAGGAGAAGGAGAAGGTGAAGTCTGGAGGGTGAATCAGAAGAATCAGAAGAAGGAGAAGGAGAAGGTGAAGTCTGGAGGGTGAATCAGAAGAAGCAGAAGAAAGAGAAGGAGAAGGTGAAGTCTGGAGGGTGAAGCAGAAGAAACAGAAGAAGGAGAAGGAGAAGGTGAAGACTGGAGGGTGAATCAGAAGAAGTAGAAGAAGGAGAAGGAGAAGGTGAAGTCTGGAGGGTGAATCAGAAGAAGTAGAAGAAGGAGAAGGAGAAGGTGATGTCTGGAGGGTGAATCAGAAGAAGCAGAAGAAGGAGAAGGAGAAGGTGAAGTCTGGAGGGTGAATCAGAAGAAGCAGAAGAAGGAGAAGGAGAAGATGAAGTCTGGAGGGTGAATCAGAAGAAGTAGAAGAAGGAGAAGGAGAAGGTGAAGTCTGGAGGGTGAATCAGAAGTAGTAGAAGAAGGAGAAGGAGAAGGTGAAGTCTGGAGGGTGAATCAGAAGAAACAGAAGAAGGAGAAGGAGAAGGTGAAGTCTGGAGGGTGAATCAGAAGAAGTAGAAGAAGGAGAAGGAGAAGGTGTAGTCTGGAGGGTGAATCAGAAGAAGTAGACGAAGGAGAAGGAGAAGGTGAAGTCTGGAGGGTGAATCAGAAGAAGCAGAAGAAGGAGAAGGAGAAGGTGAAGTCTGCAGGGTGAATCAGAAGAAGCAGAAGAAGGAGAAGGAGAAGGTGAAGTCTGGAGGGTGAATCAGAAGAATCAGAAGAAGGAGAAGGAGAAGGTGAAGTCTGGAGGGTGAATCAGAAGAAGCAGAAGAAAGAGAAGGAGAAGGTGAAGTCTGGAGGGTGAAGCAGAAGAAACAGAAGAAGGAGAAGGAGAAGGTGAAGACTGGAGGGTGAATCAGAAGAAGTAGAAGAAGGAGAAAGAGAAGGTGAAGTCTGGAGGGTGAATCAGAAGAAGTAGAAGAAGGAGAAGGAGAAGGTGAAGTCTGGAGGGTGAATCAGAAGAAGCAGAAGAAGGAGAAGGAGAAGGTGAAGTCTGGAGGGTGAATCAGAAGAATCAGAAGAAGGAGAAGGAGAAGGTGAAGTCTGGAGGGTGAATCAGAAGAGGTAGAAGAAGGAGAAGGAGAAGGTGAAGTCTGGAGGGTGAAGCAGAAGAAGTAGAAGAAGGAGAAGGAGAAGGTGAAGTCAGGTGGGTGAATCAGAAGAAGTAGAAGAAGGAGAAGGAGAAGGTGAAGTCAGGAGGGTGAATCAGAAGAAGCAGAAGAAGGAGAAGGAGAAGGTGAAGTCTGGAGGGTGAATCAGAAGAATCAGAAGAAGGAGAAGGAGAAGGTGAAGTCTGGAGGGTGAATCAGAAGAAGCAGAAGAAAGAGAAGGAGAAGGTGAAGTCTGGAGGGTGAAGCAGAAGAAACAGAAGAAGGAGAAGGAGAAGGTGAAGACTGGAGGGTGAATCAGAAGAAGTAGAAGAAGGAGAAGGAGAAGGTGAAGTCTGGAGGGTGAATCTGAAGAAGTAGAAGAAGGAGAAGGAGAAGGTGAAGTCTGGAGGGTGAATCAGAAGAAGCAGAAGAAGGAGAAGGAGAAGGTGAAGTCTGGAGGGTGAATCAGAAGAAGCAGAAGAAGGAGAAGGAGAAGATGAAGTCTGGAGGGTGAATCAGAAGAAGTAGAAGAAGGAGAAGGAGAAGGTGAAGTCTGGAGGGTGAATAAGAAGTAGTAGAAAAAGGAGAAGGAGAAGATGAAGTCTGGAGGGTGAATCAGAAGAAACAGAAGAAGGAGAAGGAGAAGGTGAAGTCTGGAGGGTGAATCAGAAGAAGTAGAAGAAGGAGAAGGAGAAGGTGTAGTCTGGAGGGTGAATCAGAAGAAGTAGACGAAGGAGAAGGAGAAGGTGAAGTCTGGAGGGTGAATCAGAAGAAGCAGAAGACGGAGATGGAGAAGGTGAAGTCTGGAGGGTGAATCAGAAGAAGTAGAAGGAGAAGGAGAAGGTGAAGTCTGGAGGGTGAATCAGAAGAAGCAGAAGAAGGAGAAGGAGAAGGTGAAGTCTGGAGGGTGAATCAGAAGAAGCAGAAGAAGGAGAAGGAGAAGGTGAATTCTGGAGGGTGAATCAGAAGAAGCAGAATAAGGAGAAGGAGAAGGTGAAGTCTGGAGGGTGAATCAGAAGAAGCAGAAGAAGGAGAAGGAGAAGGTGAATTCTGGAGGGTGAATCAGAAGAAGCAGAATAAGGAGAAGGAGAAGGTGAAGTCTGGAGGGTGAATCAGAAGAAGCAGAAGAAGGAGAAGGAGAAGGTGAAGTCTGGAGGGTGAATCAGAAGAAGCAGAAGAAGGAGAAGGAGAAGGTGAAGTCTGGAGGGTGAATCAGAAGAAGTAGAAGAAGGAGAAGGAGAAGGTGAAGTCTGGAGGGTGAAGCAGAAGAAGTAGAAGAAGGAGAAGGAGAAGGTGAAGTCAGGTGGGTGAATCAGAAGAAGTAGAAGAAGGAGAAGGAGAAGGTGAAGTCAGGAGGGTGAATCAGAAGAAGCAGAAGAAGGAGAAGGAGAAGGTGAAGTCTGGAGGGTGAATCAGAAGAATCAGAAGAAGGAGAAGGAGAAGGTGAAGTCTGGAGGGTGAATCAGAAGAAGCAGAAGAAAGAGAAGGAGAAGGTGAAGTCTGGAGGGTGAAGCAGAAGAAACAGAAGAAGGAGAAGGAGAAGGTGAAGACTGGAGGGTGAATCAGAAGAAGTAGAAGAAGGAGAAGGAGAAGGTGAAGTCTGGAGGGTGAATCAGAAGAAGTAGAAGAAGGAGAAGGAGAAGGTGAAGTCTGGAGGGTGAATCAGAAGAAGCAGAAGAAGGAGAAGGAGAAGGTGAAGTCTGGAGGGTGAATCAGAAGAAGCAGAAGAAGGAGAAGGAGAAGATGAAGTCTGGAGGGTGAATCAGAAGAAGTAGAAGAAGGAGAAGGAGAAGGTGAAGTCTGGAGGGTGAATCAGAAGTAGTAGAAGAAGGAGAAGGAGAAGGTGAAGTCTGGAGGGTGAATCAGAAGAAACAGAAGAAGGAGAAGGAGAAGGTGAAGTCTGGAGGGTGAATCAGAAGAAGTAGAAGAAGGAGAAGGAGAAGGTGTAGTCTGGAGGGTGAATCAGAAGAAGTAGACGAAGGAGAAGGAGAAGGTGAAGTCTGGAGGGTGAATCAGAAGAAGCAGAAGAAGGAGAAGGAGAAGGTGAAGTCTGCAGGGTGAATCAGAAGAAGCAGAAGAAGGAGAAGGAGAAGGTGAAGTCTGGAGGGTGAATCAGAAGAATCAGAAGAAGGAGAAGGAGAAGGTGAAGTCTGGAGGGTGAATCAGAAGAAGCAGAAGAAAGAGAAGGAGAAGGTGAAGTCTGGAGGGTGAAGCAGAAGAAACAGAAGAAGGAGAAGGAGAAGGTGAAGACTGGAGGGTGAATCAGAAGAAGTAGAAGAAGGAGAAAGAGAAGGTGAAGTCTGGAGGGTGAATCAGAAGAAGTAGAAGAAGGAGAAGGAGAAGGTGAAGTCTGGAGGGTGAATCAGAAGAAGCAGAAGAAGGAGAAGGAGAAGGTGAAGTCTGGAGGGTGAATCAG
The DNA here is from genome assembly GCF_052327205.1 of Somniosus microcephalus. Classification (NCBI taxonomy): domain Eukaryota; kingdom Metazoa; phylum Chordata; class Chondrichthyes; order Squaliformes; family Somniosidae; genus Somniosus; species Somniosus microcephalus. The sequence continues at coordinate 148,411 of NW_028225657.1, read as the reverse complement.
AAGAAGCAGAAGAAGGAGAAGGAGAAGATGAAGTCTGGAGGGTGAATCAGAAGAAGTAGAAGAAGGAGAAGGAGAAGGTGAAGTCTGGAGGGTGAATCAGAAGTAGTAGAAGAAGGAGAAGGGGAAGGTGAAGTCTGGAGGGTGAATCAGAAGAAACAGAAGAAGGAGAAGGAGAAGGTGAAGTCTGGAGGGTGAATCAGAAGAAGTAGAAGAAGGAGAAGGAGAAGGTGTAGTCTGGAGGGTGAATCAGAAGAAGTAGACGAAGGAGAAGGAGAAGGTGAAGTCTGGAGGGTGAATCAGAAGAAGCAGAAGAAGGAGATGGAGAAGGTGAAGTCTGGAGGGTGAATCAGAAGAAGTAGAAGGAGAAGGAGAAGGTGAAGTCTGGAGGGTGAATCAGAAGAAGCAGAAGAAGGAGAAGGAGAAGGAGAAGTCTGGAGGGTGAATCAGAAGAAGCAGAAGAAGGAGAAGGAGAAGGTGAAGTCTGGAGGGTGATTCAGAAGAAGCAGAATAAGGAGAAGGAGAAGGTGAAGTCTGGAGGGTGAATCAGAAGAAGCAGAAGAAGGAGAAGGAGAAGGTGAAGTCTGGAGGGTGAATCAGAAGAAGTAGAAGAAGGAGAAGGAGAAGGTGAAGTCTGGAGGGTGAATCAGAAGAAGTAGAAGAAGGAGAAGGAGAAGTTGAAGTCTGGAGGGTGAATCAGAAGAAGTAGAAGAAGGAGAAGGAGAAGCTGAAGTCTGGAGGGTGAAGCAGAAGAAGTAGAAGATGGAGAAGGAGAAGGTGAAGTCAGGAGGGTGAATCAGAAGAAGTAGAAGAAGGAGAAGGAGAAGGTGAAGTCAGGAGGGTGAATCGGAAGAAGCAGAAGATGGAGAAGGAGAAGGTGAAGTCTGGAGGGTGAATCAGAAGAATCAGAAGAAGGAGAAGGAGAAGGTGAAGTCTGGAGGGTGAATCACAAGAAGCAGAGGAAGGAGAAGGAGAAGGTGAAGTCTGGAGGGTGAATCAGAAGAAGCAGAATAAGGAGAAGGAGAAGGTGAATTCTGGAGGGTGAATCAGAAGAAGCAGAATAAGGAGAAGGAGAAGGTGAAGTCTGGAGGGTGAATCAGAAGAAGCAGAAGAAGGAGAAGGAGAAGGTGAAGTCTGGAGGGTGAATCAGAAGAAGTAGAAGAAGGAGAAGGAGAAGGTGAAGTCTGGAGGGTGAAGCAGAAGAAGTAGAAGAAGGAGAAGGAGAAGGTGAAGTCAGGTGGGTGAATCAGAAGAAGTAGAAGAAGGAGAAGGAGAAGGTGAAGTCAGGAGGGTGAATCAGAAGAAGCAGAAGAAGGAGAAGGAGAAGGTGAAGTCTGGAGGGTGAATCAGAAGAATCAGAAGAAGGAGAAGGAGAAGGTGAAGTCTGGAGGGTGAATCAGAAGAAGCAGAAGAAAGAGAAGGAGAAGGTGAAGTCTGGAGGGTGAAGCAGAAGAAACAGAAGAAGGAGAAGGAGAAGGTGAAGACTGGAGGGTGAATCAGAAGAAGTAGAAGAAGGAGAAGGAGAAGGTGAAGTCTGGAGGGTGAATCAGAAGAAGTAGAAGAAGGAGAAGGAGAAGGTGAAGTCTGGAGGGTGAATCAGAAGAAGCAGAAGAAGGAGAAGGAGAAGGTGAAGTCTTCAGGGTGAATCAGAAGAAGCAGAAGAAGGAGAAGGAGATGATGAAGTCTGGAGGGTGAATCAGAAGAAGTAGAAGAAGGAGAAGGAGAAGGTGAAGTCTGGAGGGTGAATCAGAAGTAGTAGAAGAAGGAGAAGGAGAAGGTGAAGTCTGGAGGGTGAATCAGAGGAAACAGAAGAAGGAGAAGGAGAAGGTGAAGTCTGGAGGGTGAATCAGAAGAAGTAGAAGAAGGAGAAGGAGAAGGTGTAGTCTGGAGGGTGAATCAGAAGAAGTAGACGAAGGAGAAGGAGAAGGTGAAGTCTGGAGGGTGAATCAGAAGAAGCAGAAGAAGGAGATGGAGAAGGTGAAGTCTGGAGGGTGAATCAGAAGAAGTAGAAGAAGGAGAAGGAGAAGGTGAAGTCTGGAGGGTGAATCAGAAGAAGCAGAAGAAGGAGAAGGAGAAGGTGAAGTCTGGAGGGTGAATCAGAAGAAGCAGAAGAAGGAGAAGGAGAAGGTGAAGTCTGGAGGGTGATTCAGAAGAAGCAGAATAAGGAGAAGGAGAAGGTGAAGTCTGGAGGGTGAATCAGAAGAAGCAGAAGAAGGAGAAGGAGAAGGTGAAGTCTGGATGGTGAATCAGAAGAAGCAGAAGAAGGAGAAGGAGAAGGTGAAGTCTGCAGGGTGAATCAGAAGAAGCAGAAGAAGGAGAAGGAGAAGGTGAAGTCTGGAGGGTGAATCAGAAGAAGCAGAATAAGGAGAAGGAGAAGGTGAAGTCTGGAGGGTGAATCAGAAGAAGCAGAAGAAGGAGAAGGAGAAGGTGAAGTCTGGAGGGTGAATCAGAAGAAGTAGAAGACGGAGAAGGAGAAGTTGAAGTCTGGAGGGTGAAGCAGAAGAATTAGAAGATGGAGAAGGAGAAGGTGAAGTCAGGAGGGTGAATCAGAAGAAGTAGAAGAAGGAGAAGGAGAAGGTGAAGTCAGGAGGGTGAATCGGAAGAAGCAGAAGATGGAGAAGGAGAAGGTGAAGTCTGGAGGGTGAATCAGAAGAATCAGAAGAAGGAGAAGGAGAAGGTGAAGTCTGGAGGGTGAATCAGAAGAAGCAGAGGAAGGAGAAGGAGAAGGTGAAGTCTGGAGGGTGAATCAGAAGAAGCAGAATAAGGAGAAGGAGAAGGTGAAGTCTGGAGGGTGAATCAGAAGAAGCAGAATAAGGAGAAGGAGAAGGTGAAGTCTGGAGGGTGAATCAGAAGAAGCAGAAGAAGGAGAAGGAGAAGGTGAAGTCTGGAGGGTGAATCAGAAGAAGTAGAAGAAGGAGAAGGAGAAGGTGAAGTCTGGAGGGTGAAGCAGAAGAAGTAGAAGAAGGAGAAGGAGAAGGTGAAGTCAGGTGGGTGAATCAGAAGAAGTAGAAGATGGAGAAGGAGAAGGTGAAGTCAGGAGGGTGAATCAGAAGAAGCAGAAGAAGGAGAAGGAGAAGGTGAAGTCTGGAGGGTGAATCAGAAGAATCAGAAGAAGGAGAAGGAGAAGGTGAAGTCTGGAGGGTGAATCAGAAGAAGCAGAAGAAAGAGAAGGAGAAGGTGAAGTCTGGAGGGTGAAGCAGAAGAAACAGAAGAAGGAGAAGGAGAAGGTGAAGACTGGAGGGTGAATCAGAAGAAGTAGAAGAAGGAGAAGGAGAAGGTGAAGTCTGGAGGGTGAATCAGAAGAAGTAGAAGAAGGAGAAGGAGAAGGTGAAGTCTGGAGGGTGAATCAGAAGTAGTAGAAGAAGGAGAAGGAGAAGGTGAAGTCTGGAGGGTGAATCAGAAGAAACAGAAGATGGAGAAGGAGAAGGTGAAGTCTGGAGGGTGAATCAGAAGAAGTAGAAGAAGGAGAAGGAGAAGGTGTAGTCTGGAGGGTGAATCAGAAGAAGTAGACGAAGGAGAAGGAGAAGGTGAAGTCTGGAGGGTGAATCAGAAGAAGCAGAAGAAGGAGATGGAGAAGGTGAAGTCTGGAGGGTGAATCAGAAGAAGTAGAAGGAGAAGGAGAAGGTGAAGTCTGGAGGGTGAATCAGAAGAAGCAGAAGAAGGAGAAGGAGAAGGTGAAGTCTGGAGGGTGAATCAGAAGTAGTAGAAGAAGGAGAAGGAGAAGGTGAAGTCTGGAGGGTGAATCAGAGGAAACAGAAGAAGGAGAAGGAGAAGGTGAAGTCTGGAGGGTGAATCAGAAGAAGTAGAAGAAGGCGAAGGAGAAGGTGTAGTCTGGAGGGTGAATCAGAAGAAGTAGACGAAGGAGAAGGAGAAGGTGAAGTCTGGAGGGTGAATCAGAAGAAGCAGAAGAAGGAGATGGAGAAGGTGAAGTCTGGAGGGTGAATCAGAAGAAGTAGAAGAAGGAGAAGGAGAAGGTGAAGTCTGGAGGGTGAATCAGAAGAAGCAGAAGAAGGAGAAGGAGAAGGTGAAGTCTGGAGGGTGAATCAGAAGAAGCAGAAGAAGGAGAAGGAGAAGGTGTAGTCTGGAGGGTGATTCAGAAGAAGCAGAATAAGGAGAAGGAGAAGGTGAAGTCTGGAGGGTGAATCAGAAGAAGCAGAAGAAGGAGAAGGAGAAGGTGAAGTCTGGATGGTGAATCAGAAGAAGCAGAAGAAGGAGAAGGAGAAGGTGAAGTCTGCAGGGTGAATCAGAAGAAGCAGAAGAAGGAGAAGGAGAAGGTGAAGTCTGGAGGGTGAATCAGAAGAAGCAGAATAAGGAGAAGGAGAAGGTGAAGTCTGGAGGGTGAATCAGAAGAAGCAGAAGAAGGAGAAGGAGAAGGTGAAGTCTGGAGGGTGAATCAGAAGAAGTAGAAGACGGAGAAGGAGAAGTTGAAGTCTGGAGGGTGAAGCAGAAGAATTAGAAGATGGAGAAGGAGAAGGTGAAGTCAGGAGGGTGAATCAGAAGAAGTAGAAGAAGGAGAAGGAGAAGGTGAAGTCAGGAGGGTGAATCGGAAGAAGCAGAAGATGGAGAAGGAGAAGGTGAAGTCTGGAGGGTGAATCAGAAGAATCAGAAGAAGGAGAAGGAGAAGGTGAAGTCTGGAGGGTGAATCAGAAGAAGCAGAGGAAGGAGAAGGAGAAGGTGAAGTCTGGAGGGTGAATCAGAAGAAGCAGAATAAGGAGAAGGAGAAGGTGAAGTCTGGAGGGTGAATCAGAAGAAGCAGAATAAGGAGAAGGAGAAGGTGAAGTCTGGAGGGTGAATCAGAAGAAGCAGAAGAAGGAGAAGGAGAAGGTGAAGTCTGGAGGGTGAATCAGAAGAAGTAGAAGAAGGAGAAGGAGAAGGTGAAGTCTGGAGGGTGAAGCAGAAGAAGTAGAAGAAGGAGAAGGAGAAGGTGAAGTCAGGTGGGTGAATCAGAAGAAGTAGAAGATGGAGAAGGAGAAGGTGAAGTCAGGAGGGTGAATCAGAAGAAGCAGAAGAAGGAGAAGGAGAAGGTGAAGTCTGGAGGGTGAATCAGAAGAATCAGAAGAAGGAGAAGGAGAAGGTGAAGTCTGGAGGGTGAATCAGAAGAAGCAGAAGAAAGAGAAGGAGAAGGTGAAGTCTGGAGGGTGAAGCAGAAGAAACAGAAGAAGGAGAAGGAGAAGGTGAAGACTGGAGGGTGAATCAGAAGAAGTAGAAGAAGGAGAAGGAGAAGGTGAAGTCTGGAGGGTGAATCAGAAGAAGTAGAAGAAGGAGAAGGAGAAGGTGAAGTCTGGAGGGTGAATCAGAAGAAGCAGAAGAAGGAGAAGGAGAAGGTGAAGTCTGGAGGGTGAATCAGAAGAAGCAGAAGAAGGAGAAGGAGAAGATGAAGTCTGGAGGGTGAATCAGAAGAAGTAGAAGAAGGAGAAGGAGAAGGTGAAGTCTGGAGGGTGAATCAGAAGTAGTAGAAGAAGGAGAAGGAGAAGGTGAAGTCTGGAGGGTGAATCAGAAGAAACAGAAGATGGAGAAGGAGAAGGTGAAGTCTGGAGGGTGAATCAGAAGAAGTAGAAGAAGGAGAAGGAGAAGGTGTAGTCTGGAGGGTGAATCAGAAGAAGTAGACGAAGGAGAAGGAGAAGGTGAAGTCTGGAGGGTGAATCAGAAGAAGCAGAAGAAGGAGATGGAGAAGGTGAAGTCTGGAGGGTGAATCAGAAGAAGTAGAAGGAGAAGGAGAAGGTGAAGTCTGGAGGGTGAATCAGAAGAAGCAGAAGAAGGAGAAGGAGAAGTTGAAGTCTGGAGGGTGAATCAGAAGAAGTAGAAGATGGAGAAGGAGAAGGTGAAGTCAGGAGGGTGAATCAGAAGAAGTAGAAGAAGGAGAAGGAGAAGGTGAAGTCAGGAGGGTGAATCGGAAGAAGCAGAAGATGGAGAAGGAGAAGGTGAAGTCTGGAGGGTGAATCAGAAGAATCAGAAGAAGGAGAAGGAGAAGGTGAAGTCTGGAGGGTGAATCACAAGAAGCAGAGGAAGGAGAAGGAGAAGGTGAAGTCTGGAGGGTGAATCAGAAGAAGCAGAATAAGGAGAAGGAGAAGGTGAATTCTGGAGGGTGAATCAGAAGAAGCAGAATAAGGAGAAGGAGAAGGTGAAGTCTGGAGGGTGAATCAGAAGAAGCAGAAGAAGGAGAAGGAGAAGGTGAAGTCTGGAGGGTGAATCAGAAGAAGTAGAAGAAGGAGAAGGAGAAGGTGAAGTCTGGAGGGTGAAGCAGAAGAAGTAGAAGAAGGAGAAGGAGAAGGTGAAGTCAGGTGGGTGAATCAGAAGAAGTAGAAGAAGGAGAAGGAGAAGGTGAAGTCAGGAGGGTGAATCAGAAGAAGCAGAAGAAGGAGCAGGAGAAGGTGAAGTCTGGAGGGTGAATCAGAAGAATCAGAAGAAGGAGAAGGAGAAGGTGGAGTCTGGAGGGTGAATCAGAAGAAGCAGAAGAAAGAGAAGGAGAAGGTGAAGTCTGGAGGGTGAAGCAGAAGAAACAGAAGAAGGAGAAGGAGAAGGTGAAGACTGGAGGGTGAATCAGAAGAAGTAGAAGAAGGAGAAGGAGAAGGTGAAGTCTGGAGGGTGAATCAGAAGAAGTAGAAGAAGGAGAAGGAGAAGGTGAAGTCTGGAGGGTGAATCAGAAGAAGCAGAAGAAGGAGAAGGAGAAGGTGAAGTCTGGAGGGTGAATCAGAAGAAGCAGAAGAAGGAGAAGGAGAAGATGAAGTCTGGAGGGTGAATCAGAAGAAGTAGAAGAAGGAGAAGGAGAAGGTGAAGTCTGGAGGGTGAATCAGAAGTAGTAGAAGAAGGAGAAGGAGAAGGTGAAGTCTGGAGGGTGAATCAGAGGAAACAGAAGAAGGAGAAGGAGAAGGTGAAGTCTGGAGGGTGAATCAGAAGAAGTAGAAGAAGGAGAAGGAGAAGGTGTAGTCTGGAGGGTGAATCAGAAGAAGTAGACGAAGGAGAAGGAGAAGGTGAAGTCTGGAGGGTGAATCAGAAGAAGCAAAAGAAGGAGATGGAGAAGGTGAAGTCTGGAGGGTGAATCAGAAGAAGTAGAAGAAGGAGAAGGAGAAGGTGAAGTCTGGAGGGTGAATCAGAAGAAGCAGAAGAAGGAGAAGGAGAAGGTGAAGTCTGGAGGGTGAATCAGAAGAAGCAGAAGAAGGAGAAGGAGAAGGTGAAGTCTGGAGGGTGATTCAGAAGAAGCAGAATAAGGAGAAGGAGAAGGTGAAGTCTGGAGGGTGAATCAGAAGAAGCAGAAGAAGGAGAAGGAGAAGGTGAAGTCTGGAGGGTGAATCAGAAGAAGCAGAAGAAGGAGAAGGAGAAGGTGAAGTCTGCAGGGTGAATCAGAAGAAGCAGAAGAAGGAGAAGGAGAAGGTGAAGTCTGGAGGGTGAATCAGAAGAAGCAGAATAAGGAGAAGGAGAAGGTGAAGTCTGGAGGGTGAATCAGAAGAAGCAGAAGAAGGAGAAGGAGAAGGTGAAGTCTGGAGGGTGAATCAGAAGAAGTAGAAGACGGAGAAGGAGAAGTTGAAGTCTGGAGGGTGAAGCAGAAGAATTAGAAGATGGAGAAGGAGAAGGTGAAGTCAGGAGGGTGAATCAGAAGAAGTAGAAGAAGGAGAAGGAGAAGGTGAAGTCAGGAGGGTGAATCGGAAGAAGCAGAAGATGGAGAAGGAGAAGGTGAAGTCTGGAGGGTGAATCAGAATAATCAGAAGAAGGAGAAGGAGAAGGTGAAGTCTGGAGGGTGAATCAGAAGAAGCAGAGGAAGGAGAAGGAGAAGGTGAAGTCTGGAGGGTGAATCAGAAGAAGCAGAATAAGGAGAAGGAGAAGGTGAAGTCTGGAGGGTGAATCAGAAGAAGCAGAATAAGGAGAAGGAGAAGGTGAAGTCTGGAGGGTGAATCAGAAGAAGCAGAAGAAGGAGAAGGAGAAGGTGAAGTCTGGAGGGTGAATCAGAAGAAGTAGAAGAAGGAGAAGGAGAAGGTGAAGTCTGGAGGGTGAAGCAGAAGAAGTAGAAGAAGGAGAAGGAGAAGGTGAAGTCAGGTGGGTGAATCAGAAGAAGTAGAAGAAGGAGAAGGAGAAGGTGAAGTCAGGAGGGTGAATCAGAAGAAGCAGAAGAAGGAGAAGGAGAAGGTGAAGTCTGGAGGGTGAATCAGAAGAATCAGAAGAAGGAGAAGGAGAAGGTGAAGTCTGGAGGGTGAATCAGAAGAAGCAGAAGAAAGAGAAGGAGAAGGTAAAGTCTGGAGGGTGAAGCAGAAGAAACAGAAGAAGGAGAAGGAGAAGGTGAAGACTGGAGGGTGAATCAGAAGAAGTAGAAGAAGGAGAAGGAGAAGGTGAAGTCTGGAGGGTGAATCAGAAGAAGCAGAAGAAGGAGAAGGAGAAGGTGAAGTGTGGAGGGTGAATCAGAAGAAGCAGAAGAAGGAGAAGGAGAAGGTGAAGTCTGGAGGGTGAATCAGAAGAAGCAGAAGAAGGAGAAGGAGAAGGTGAATTCTGGAGGGTGATTCAGAAGAAGCAGAATAAGGAGAAGGAGAAGGTGAAGTCTGGAGGGTGAATCAGAAGAAGCAGAAGAAGGAGAAGAAGAAGGTGAAGTCTGGAGGGTGAATCAGAAGAAGTAGAAGAAGGAGAAGGAGAAGGTGAAGTCTGGAGGGTGAATCAGAAGAAGTAGAAGAAGGAGAAGGAGAAGGTGAAGTCTGGAGGGTGAATCAGAAGAAGTAGAAGAAGGAGAAGGAGAAGCTGAAGTCTGGAGGGTGAAGCAGAAGAAGTAGAAGAAGGAGAAGGAGAAGGTGAAGTCAGGAGGGTGAATCAGAAGATGTAGAAGAAGGAGAAGGAGAAGGTGAAGTCAGGAGGGTGAATCAGAAGAAGCAGAAGAAGGAGAAGGAGAAGGTGAAGTCTGGAGGGTGAATCAGAAGAATCAGAAGAAGGAGAAGGAGAAGGTGAAGTCTGGAGGGTGAATCAGAAGAAGCAGAAGAAAGAGAAGGAGAAGGTGGAGTCTGGAGGGTGAATCAGAATAAGTAGAAGAAGGAGAAGGAGAAGGTGAAGTCTGGAGGGTGAATCAGAAGAAGCAGAAGAAGGAGAAGGAGAAGGTGAAGTCTGGAGGGTGAATCAGAAGAAGTAGACGAAGGAGAAGGAGAAGGTGAAGTCTGGAGGGTGAATCAGAAGAAGCAGAAGAAGGAGATGGAGAAGGTGAAGTCTGGAGGGTGAATCAGAAGAAGTAGAAGAAGGAGAAGGAGAAGGTGAAGTCTGGAGGGTGAATCAGAAGAAGCAGAAGAAGGAGAAGGAGAAGGTGAAGTCTGGAGGGTGAATCAGAAGAAGCAGAAGAAGGAGAAGGAGAAGGTGAAGTCTGGAGGGTGTTTCAGAAGAAGCAGAATAAGGAGAAGGAGAAGGTGAAGTCTGGAGGGTGAAACAGAAGAAGCAGAAGAAGGAGAAGGTGAAGGTGAAGTCTGGAGGGTGAATCAGAAGACGTAGAAGAAGGAGAAGGAGAAGGTGAAGTCTGGAGGGTGAATCAGAAGAAGTAGAAGAAGGAGAAGGAGAAGGTGAAGTCTGGAGGGTGAATCAGAAGAAGTAGAAGAAGGAGAAGGAGAAGGTGAAGTCTGGAGGGTGAAACAGAAGAAGTAGAAGAAGGAGAAGGAGAAGGTGAAGTCAGGAGGGTGAATCAGAAGATGTAGAAGAAGGAGAAGGAGAAGGTGAAGTCAGGAGGGTGAATCAGAAGAAGCAGAAGAAGGAGAAGGAGAAGGTGAAGTCTGGAGGGTGAATCAGAAGAAGTAGAAGAAGGAGAAGGAGAAGGTGAAGTCTGGAGGGTGAATCAGAAGAAGCAGAAGAAGGAGAAGGAGAAGGTGAAGTCTGGAGGGTGAATCAGAAGAAGCAGAAGAAGAAGAAGGAGAAGGTGAAGTCTGGAGGGTGAATCAGAAGAAGTAGAAGAAGGAGAAGGAGAAGGTGTAGTCTGGAGGGTGAAGCAGAAGAAGTAGAAGAAGGAGAAGGAAAAGGTGAAGTCTGGAGGGTGAATCAGAAGAAGCAGAAGAAGGAGAAGGAGAAGGTGAAGTCTGGAGGGTGAATCAGAAGAAGTAGAAGAAGGAGAAGGAGAAGGTGAAGTCTGGAGGGTGAATCAGAAGAAGCAGAAGAAGGAGAAGGAGAAGGTGAAGTCTGGAGGGTGAATCAGAAGAAGCAGAAGAAGGAGAAGGAGAAGGTGAAGTCTGCAGGGTGAATCAGAAGAAGCAGAAGAAGGAGAAGGAGAAGGTGAAGTCTGGAGGGTGAATCAGAAGAAGCAGAATAAGGAGAAGGAGAAGGTGAAATCTGGAGGGTGAATCAGAAGAAGCAGAAGAAGGAGAAGGAGAAGTTGAAGTCTGGAGGGTGAATCAGAAGGAGTAGAAGAAGGAGAAGGAGAAGGTGAATTCTGGGGGGTGAATCAGAAGAAGCAGAAGAAGGAGAAGGAGAAGGTGAAGTCTGGAGGGTGAATCAGAAGAAGCAGAAAAAGGAGAAGGAGAAGGTGAAGTCTGGAGGGTGAATCAGAAGAAGCAGAAGAAGGAGAAGGAGAAGGTGAAGTCTGGAGGGTGAATCAGAAGAAGCAGAATAAGGAGAAGGAGAAGGTGAAGTCTGGAGGGTGAATCAGAAGAAGCAGAAGAAGGAGAAGGAGAAGGTGAAGTCTGGAGGGTGAATCAGAAGAAGTAGAAGAAGGAGAAGGAGAAGGTGAAGTATGGAGGGTGAAGCAGAAGAAGTAGAAGAAGGAGAAGGAGAAGGTGAAGTCAGGAGGGTGAATCAGAAGAAGTAGAAGAAGGAGAAGGAGAAGGTGAAGTCAGGAGGGTGAATCAGAAGAAGCAGAAGAAGGAGAAGGAGAAGGTGAAGTCTGGAGGGTGAATCAGAAGAATCAGAAGAAGGAGAAGGAGAAGGTGAAGTCTGAAGGGTGAATCAGAAGAAGCAGAAGAAAGAGAAGAAGAAGGTGAAGTCTGGAGGGTGAAGCAGAAGAAACAGAAGAAGGAGAAGGAGAAGGTGAAGACTGGAGGGTGAATCTGAAGAAGTATAAGAAGGAGAAGGAGAAGGAGAAGTCTGGAGGGTGAATCAGAAGAAGTAGAAGAAGGAGAAGGAGAAGGTGAAGTCTGGAGGGTGAATCAGAAGAAGCAGAAGAAGGAGAAGGAGAAGGTGAAGTCTGGAGGGGGAATCAGAAGAAGCAGAAGAAAGAGAAGGAGAAGATGAAGTCTGGAGGGTGAATCAGAAGAAGCAGAAGAAGGAGAAGGAGAAGGTGAAGTCTGGAGGGTGAATCAGAAGAAGCAGAAGAAGGAGAAGGAGAAAGTGAAGTCTGGAGGGTGAATCAGAAGAAGCAGAAGAAGGAGAAGGAGAAGGTGAAGTCAGGAGGGTGAATCAGAAGAAGCAGAAGAAGGAGAAGGAGAAGGTGTAGTTAGGAGGGTGAATCAGAAGAAGCAGAAGAAGGAGAAGGAGCAGGTGAAGTCAGGGGGGTGAAGCAGAAGAAGTAGAAGAAGGAGAAGGAGAAGGTGAAGTCAGGACGGTGAAGCAGAAGAAGCAGAAGAAGGAGAAGGTGAAGTCTGGAGGGCGCAGCAGAAGAAGCAGAAGAAGGAGAAGGAGAAGCTGAAGTCTGGAGGGTGAAGCAGAAGAAGCAGAAGAAGGAGAAGGAGAAGGTGAAGTCTGGAGGGTGAATCAGAAGAAGCAGAAGAAGGAGAAGGAGAAGCTGAAGTCAGGAGAGTGAAGCAGAAGAAGCAGAAGATGGAGAAGGAGAAGGTGAAGTCTGGAGGGCGAAGCAGAAGAAGCAGAAGAAGGAGAAGGAGAAGGTGAAGTCTGGAGGGTGAAGCAGAAGAAGCAGAAGAAGGAGAAGGAGAAGGTGGAGTCTGGAGGGTGAATCAGAAGAAGTAGAAGAAGGAGAAGGAGAAGGTGAAGTCAGGAGGGTGAAGCAGAAGAAGCAGAAGAAGGAGAAGGAGAAGGTGAAGTCTGGAGGGTGAAGCAGAAGAAGCAGAAGAAGGAGCAGGAGAAGGTGAAGTCTGGAGGGTGAAGCAGAAGAAGCAGAAGAAGGAGAAGGAGAAGGTGAAGTCAGGAGGGTGAATCAGAAGAATTAGAAGAAGGAGAAGGAGAAGGTGAAGTCTGGAGGGTGAATCAGAAGAAGCAGAAGAAGGAGAAGGAGAAGGTGAAGTCTGGAGGGTGAATCAGAAGAAGCAGAAGAAGGAGAAGGAGAAGATGAAGTCTGGAGGGTGAACCAGAAGAAGTAGAAGAAGGAGAAGGAGAATGTGAGGTCTGGAGGGTCAATCAGAAGAAGCAGAAGAAGGAGAAGGAGAAGGTCAAGTCTGGAGGGTGAATCAGAAGAAGCAGAAGAAGGACAAGGAGAAGGTGAAGTCTGGAGGGTGAATTAGAAGAAGCAGAAGAAGGAGAAGGAGAAGGTGAAGTCAGGAGGGTGAATCAGAAGAAGCAGAAGAATGAGAAGGAGAAGGTAAAGTTAGGAGGGTGAATCAGAAGATGCTTCTTAAGGAGAAGGAGAAGGTGAAGTCTGGAGGGTGAATCAGAAGAAGCAGAAGAAGGAGATGGAGAAGGTGAAGTCTGGAGGGTGAATCAGAAGAAGTAGAAGAAGTAGAAGGAGAAGGTGAAGTCTGGAGGGTGAATCAGAAGAAGCAGAAGAAGGAGAAGGAGAAGGTGAAGTCTGGAGGATGAATCAGAAGAAGCAGAAGAAGGAGAAGGAGAAGGTGAAGTCTGGAGGGTGATTCAGAAGAAGCAGAATAAGGAGAAGGAGAAGGTGAAGTCTGGAGGGTGAAACAGAAGAAGCAGAAGAAGGAGAAGGAGAAGGTGAAGTCTGGAGGGTGAATCAGAAGAAATAGAAGAAGGAGAAGGAGAAGGTGAAGTCTGGAGGGTGAATCAGAAGAAGTAGAAGAAGGAGAAGGAGAAGGTGAAGTCTGGAGGGTGAATCAGAAGAAGTAGAAGAAGGAGAAGGAGAAGGTGAAGTCTGGAGGGTGAAGCAGAAGAAGTAGAAGAAGGAGAAGGAGAAGGTGAAGTCAGGAGGGTGAATCAGAAGATGTAGAAGAAGGAGAAGGAGAAGGTGAAGTCAGGAGGGTGAATCAGAAGAAGCAGAAGAAGGAGAAGGAGAAGGTGAAGTCTGGAGGGTGAATCAGAAGAAGTAGAAGAAGGAGAAGGAGAAGGTGAAGTCTGGAGGGTGAATCAGAAGAAGCAGAAGAAGGAGAAGGAGAAGGTGAAGTCTGGAGGGTGAATCAGAAGAAGCAGAAGAAGGAGAAGGAGAAGGTGAAGTCTGGAGGGTGAATCAGAAGAAGCAGAATAAGGAGAAGGAGAAGGTGAAGTCTGGAGGGTGAATCAGAAGAAGCAGAAGAAGGAGAAGGAGAAGGTGAAGTCTGGAGGGCGAATCAGAAGAAGTAGAAGAAGGAGAAGGAGAAGGTGTAGTCTGGAGGGTGAAGCAGAAGAAGTAGAAGAAGGAGAAGGAGAAGGTGAAGTCTGGAGGGTGAATCAGAAGAAGCAGAAGAAGGAGAAGGAGAAGGTGAAGTCTGGAGGGTGAATCAGAAGAAGTAGAAGAAGGAGAAGGAGAAGGTGAAGTCTGGAGGGTGAATCAGAAGAAGCAGAAGAAGGAGAAGGAGAAGGTGAAGTCTGGAGGGTGAATCAGAAGAAGCAGAAGAAGGAGAAGGAGAAGGTGAAGTCTGCAGGGTGAATCAGAAGAAGCAGAAGAAGGAAAAGGAGAAGGTGAAGTCTGGAGGGTGAATCAGAAGAAGCAGAATAAGGAGAAGGAGAAGGTGAAGTCTGGAGGGTGATTCAGAAGAAGCAGAAGAAGGAGAAGGAGAAGGTGAAGTCTGGAGGGTGAATCAGAAGGAGTAGAAGAAGGAGAAGGAGAAGGTGAAGTCTGGAGGGTGAATCAGAAGAAGCAGAAGAAGGAGAAGGAGAAGGTGAAGTCTGGAGGGTGAATCAGAAGAAGTAGAAGAAGGAGAAGGAGTTGGTGAAGTCAGGAGGGTGAATCAGAAGAAGCAGAAGAAGGAGAAGGAGAAGGTGAAGTCTGGAGGGTGAATCAGAAGAATCAGAAGAAGGAGAAGGAGAAGGTGAAGTCTGGAGGGTGAATCAGAAGAAGCAGAAGAAAGAGAAGAAGAAGGTGAAGTCTGGAGGGTGAAGCAGAAGAAACAGAAGAAGGAGAAGGAGAAGATGAAGACTGGAGGGTGAATCTGAAGAAGTATAAGAAGGAGAAGGAGAAGGTGAAGTCTGGAGGGTGAATCAGAAGAAGTAGAAGAAGGAGAAGGAGAAGGTGAAGTCTGGAGGGTGAATCAGAAGAAGCAGAAGAAGGAGAAGGAGAAGGTGAAGTCTGGAGGGTGAATCAGAAGAAGCAGAAGAAGGAGAAGGAGAAGATGAAGTCTGCAGTGTGAATCAGAAGAAGCAGAAGAAGGAGAAGGAGAAGGTGAAGTCTGGAGGGTGAATCAGAAGAAGCAGAAGAAGGAGAAGGAGAAGGTGAAGTCTGGAGGGTGAATCAGAAGAAGCAGAAGAAGGAGAAGGAGAAGGTGAAGTCAGGAGGGTGAATCAGAAGAAGCAGAAGAAGGAGAAGGAGAAGGTGTAGTTAGGAGGGTGAATCAGAAGGAGCAGAAGAAGGAGAAGGAGCAGGTGAAGTCAGGGGGGTGAAGCAGAAGAAGTAGAAGAAGGAGAAGGAGAAGGTGAAGTCAGGACGGTGAAGCAGAAGAAGCAGAAGAAGGAGAAGGAGAAGGTGAAGTCTGGAGGGCGCAGCAGAAGAAGCAGAAGAAGGAGAAGGAGAAGCTGAAGTCTGGAGGGTGAAGCAGAAGAAGCAGAAGAAGGAGAAGGAGAAGGTGAAGTCTGGAGGGTGAATCAGAAGAAGTAGAAGAAGGAGAAGGAGAAGGTGAAGTCAGGAGAGTGAAGCAGAAGAAGCAGAAGATGGAGAAGGAGAAGGTGAAGTCTGGAGGGCGAAGCAGAAGAAGCAGAAGAAGGAGAAGGAGAAGGTGAAGTCTGGAGGGTGAAGCAGAAGAAGCAGAAGAAGGAGAAGGAGAAGGTGAAGTCTGGAGGGTGTATCAGAAGAAGTAGAAGAAGGAGAAGGAGAAGGTGAAGTCAGGAGGGTGAAGCAGAAGAAGCAGAAGAAGGAGAAGGAGAAGGTGAAGTCTGGAGGGTGAAGCAGAAGAAGCAGAAGAAGGAGCAGGAGAAGGTGAAGTCTGGAGTGTGAAGCAGAAGAAGCAGAAGAAGGAGAAGGAGAAGGTGAAGTCAGGATGGTGAATCAGAAGAAGTAGAAGAAGGAGAAGGAGAAGGTGAAGTCTGGAGGGTGAATCAGAAGAAGCAGAAGAAGGAGAAGGAGAAGGTGAAGTCTGGAGGGTGAATCAGAAGAAGCAGAAGAAGGAGAAGGAGAAGATGAAGTCTGGAGGGTGAATCAGAAGAAGTAGAAGAAGGAGAAGGAGAAGGTGAGGTCTGGAGGGTCAATCAGAAGAAGCAGAAGAAGGAGAAGGAGAAGGTGAAGTCTGGAGGGTGAATCAGAAGAAGCAGAAGAAGGACAAGGAGAAGGTGAAGTCTGGAGGGTGAATTAGAAGAAGCAGAAGAAGGAGAAGGAGAAGGTGAAGTCTGGAGGGTGAAGCAGAAGAAGCAGAAGAAGGAGAAGGAGAAGTTGATGTCTGGAGGGCGAAGCAGAAGAAGCAGAAGAAGGAGAAGGAGAAGGTGAAGTCTGGAGGGTGAAGCAGAAGAAGCAGAAGAAGGAGAAGGAGAAGGTGAAGTCTGGAGGGTGAATCAGAAGAAGTAGAAGAAGGAGAAGGAGAAGGTGAAGTCAGGAGGGTGAAGCAGAAGAAGCAGAAGAAGGAGAAGGAGAAGGTGAAGTCAGGAGGGTGAATCGGAAGAAGTAGAAGAAGGAGAAGGAGAAGGTGAAGTCTGGAGGGTGAATCAGAAGAAGTAGAAGAAGGAGAAGGAGAAGGTGAAGTCTGGAGGGGGAATCAGAAGAAGTAGAAGAAGGAGAATGAGAAGGTGAAGTCTGGAGGGTGAATCAGAAGAAGCAGAAGAAGGAGAAGGAGAAGGTGAAGTCTGGAGGGAGAAGCAGAAGAAGTAGAAGAAGGAGAAGGAGAAGGTGAAGTCTGGAGGGTGAATCAAAAGAAGTAGAAGAAGGAGAAGGAGACGGTGAAGTCTGGAGGGTGAATCAGAAGAAGTAGAAGAAGGAGAAGGAGAAGGTGAAGTCTGGAGGGTGAATCAGAAGAAACAGAAGAAGGAGAAGGAGAAGGTGAAGTCTGGAGGGTGAATCAGAAGAAGTAGAAGGAGAAGGAGAAGGTGTAGTCTGGAGGGTGAATCAGAAGAAGTAGACGAAGGAGAAGGAGAAGGTGAAGTCTGGAGGGTGAATCAGAAGAAGCAGAAGAAGGAGAAGGAGAAGATGAAGTCTGGAGGGTGAATCAGAAGAAGTAGAAGAAGGAGAAGGAGAAGGTGAAGTCTGGAGGGTGAATCAGAAGTAGCAGAAGAAGGAGAAGGAGAAGGTGAAGTCTGGAGGGTGAATCAGAAGAAGCAGAAGAAGGAGAAGGAGAAGGTGAAGTCTGGAGGGTGAAACAGAAGAAGCAGAATAAGGAGAAGGAGAAGGTGAAGTCAGGAGGGTGAATCAGAAGAAGCAGAAGAAGGAGAAGGAGAAGGTGAAGTAAGGAGGGTGAATCAGAAGAAGCAGAAGAAGGAGAAGGAGAAGGTGAAGTCTGGAGTGTGAAGCAGAAGAAGCAAAAGAAGGAGAAGGAGAAGGTGAAGTCTGGAGGGTGAATCAGAAGAAGTAGAAGAAGGAGAAGGAGAAGGTGAAGTCTGGAGGGTGAAGCAGAAGAAGTAGAAGAAGGAGAAGGAGAAGGTGAAGTCAGGAGGGTGAATCAGAAGAAGTAGAAGAAGGAGAAGGAGAAGGTGAAGTCAGGAGGGTGAATCAGAAGAAGCAGAAGAAGGAGAAGGAGAAGGTGAAGTCTGGAGGGTGAATCAGAAGAATCAGAAGAAGGAGAAGGAGAAGGTGAAGTCTGGAGGGTGAAGCAGAAGAAGCAGAAGAAGGAGAAGGAGAAGGTGAAGTCTGGAGGGTGAAGCAGAAGAAGCAGAAGAAGGAGCAGGAGAAGGTGAAGTCAGGAGGGTGAATCAGAAGAAGCAGAAGAAGGAGAAGGAGAAGGTGAAGTCTGGAGGGTGAATCAGAAGAATCAGAAGAAGGAGAAGGAGAAGGTGAAGTCTGGAGGGTGAATCAGAAGAAGTAGAAGAAGGAGAAGGAGAAGGTGAAGTCTGGAGGGTGAATCAGAAGAAGTAGAAGAAGGAGAAGGAGAAGGTGAAGTCTGGAGGGTGAATCAGAAGAAGCAGAAGAAGGAGAAGGAGAAGGTGAAGTCTGGAGGGTGAATCAGAAGAAGCAGAAGAAGGAGAAGGAGAAGATGAAGTCTGGAGGGTGAATGAGAAGAAGCAGAAGAAGGAGAAGGAGAAGGTGAAGTCTGGAGGGTGAATCAGAAGAAGCAGAAGAAGGAGAAGGAGAAGGTGAAGTTTGGAGGGTGAATCAGAAGAATCAGAAGAAGGAGAAGGAGAAGGTGAAGTCTGGAGGGTGAATCAGAAGAAGCAGAAGAAAGAGAAGGAGAAGGTGAAGTCTGGAGGGTGAAGCAGAAGAAACAGAAGAAGGAGAAGGAGAAGGTGAAGACTGGAGGGTGAATCTGAAGAAGTAGAAGAAGGAGAAGGAGAAGGTGAAGACTGGAGGGTGAATCAGAAGAAGTAGAAGAAGGAGAAGGAGAAGGCGAAGTCTGGAGGGTGAATCAGAAGAAGCAGAAGAAGGAGAAGGAGAAGGTGAAGTCTGGAGGGTGAATCAGAAGAAGCAGAAGAAGGAGAAGGAGAAGGTGAAGTCTGGAGGGTGAAACAGAAGAAGCAGAAGAAGGAGAAGGAGAAGGTGAAGTCTGGAGGGTGAATCAGAAGAAGCAGAAGAAGGAGAAGGAGAAGGTGAAGTCAGGAGGGTGAATCAGATGAAGCAGAAGAAGGAGAAGGAGAAGGTAAAGTTAGGAGGGTGAATCAGAAGAAGCAGAAGAAGGAGAAGGAGCAGGTGAAGTCAGGGGGGTGAAGCAGAAGAAGTAGAAGAAGGAGAAGGAGAAGGTGAAGTCAGGACGGTGAAGCAGAAGAAGCAGAAGAAGGAGAAGGAGAAGGTGAAGTCAGGAGAGTGAAGCAGAAGAAGCAAAAGATGGAGAAGGAGAAGGTGAAGTCTGGAGGGCGAAGCAGAAGAAGCAGAAGAAGGAGAAGGAGAAGGTGAAGTCTGGAGGGTGAAGCAGAAGAAGCAGAAGAAGGAGAAGGAGAAGGTGAAGTCTGGAGGGTGAATCAGAAGAAGTAGAAGAAGGAGAAGGAGAAGGTGAAGTCAGGAGGGTGAAGCAGAAGAAGCAGAAGAAGGAGAAGGAGAAGGTGAAGTCTGGAGGGTGAAGCAGAAGAAGCAGAAGAAGGAGCAGGAGAAGGTGAAGTCTGGAGGGTGAAGCAGAAGAAGCAGAAGAAGGAGAAGGAGAAGGTGAAGTCAGGAGGGTGAATCAGAAGAAGTAGAAGAAGGAGAAGGAGAAGGTGAAGTCTGGAGGGTGAATCAGAAGAAGCAGAAGAAGGAGAAGGAGAAGGTGAAGTCTGGAGGGTGAATCAGAAGAAGGAGAAGGAGAAGATGAAGTCTGGAGGGTGAATCAGAAGATGTAGAAGAAGGAGAAGGAGAAGGTGAGGTCTGGAGGATCAATCAGAAGAAGCAGACGAAGGAGAAGGAGAAGGTGAAGTCTGGAGGGTGAATCAGAAGAAGCAGAAGAAGGAGAAGGAGAAGGTGAAGTCTGCAGGGTGAATCAGAAGAAGCAGAAGAAGGAGAAGGAGAAGGTGAAGTCTGGAGGGTGAATCAGAAGAAGCAGAATAAGGAGAAGGAGAAGGTGAAGTCTGGAGGGTGAATCAGAAGAAGCAGAAGAAGGAGAAGGAGAAGGTGAAGTCTGGAGGGTGAATCAGAAGGAGTAGAAGAAGGAGAAGGAGAAGGTGAAGTCTGGAGGGTGAATCAGAAGAAGCAGAAGAAGGAGAAGGAGAAGGTGAAGTCTGGAGGGTGAATCAGAAGAAGCAGAAGAAGGAGAAGGAGAAGGTGAAGTCTGGAGGGTGAATCAGAAGAAGCAGAAGAAGGAGAAGGAGAAGGTGAAGTCTGGAGGGTGCATCAGAAGAAGCAGAATAAGGAGAAGGAGAAGGTGAAGTCTGGAGGGTGAATCAGAAGTAGCAGAAGAAGGAGAAGGAGAAGGTGAAGTCTGGAGGGTGAATCAGAAGAAGTAGAAGAAGGAGAAGGAGAAGGTGAAATCTGGAGGGTGAAGCAGAAGAAGTAGAAGAAGGAGAAGGAGAAGGTGAAGTCAGGAGGGTGAATCAGAAGAAGTAGAAGAAGGAGAAGGAGAAGGTGAAGTCAGGAGGGTGAATCAGAAGAAGCAGAAGAAGGAGAAGGAGAAGGTGAAGTCTGGAGAGTGAATCAGAAGAATCAGAAGAAGGAGAAGGAGAAGGTGAAGTCTGGAGGGTGAATCAGAAGAAGCAGAAGAAAGAGAAGAAGAAGGTGAAGTCTGGAGGGTGAAGCAGAAGAAACAGAAGAAGGAGAAGGAGAAGGTGAAGACTGGAGGGTGAATCTGAAGAAGTATAAGAAGGAGAAGGAGAAGGTGAAGTCTGGAGGGTGAATCAGAAGAAGTAGAAGAAGGAGAAGGAGAAGGTGAAGTCTGGAGGGTGAATCAGAAGAAGCAGAAGAAGGAGAAGGAGAAGGTGAAGTCTGGAGGGTGAATCAGAAGAAGCAGAAGAAGGAGAAGGAGAAGATGAAGTCTGGAGGGTGAATCAGAAGAAGCAGAAGAAGGAGAAGGAGAAGGTGAAGTCTGGAGGGTGAATCAGAAGAAGCAGAAGAAGGAGAAGGAGAAGGTGAAGTCTGGAGGGTGAATCAGAAGAAGCAGAAGAAGGAGAAGGAGAAGGTGAAGTCAGGAGGGTGAATCAGAAGAAGCAGAAGAAGGAAAAGGAGAAGGTGTAGTTAGGAGGGTGAATCAGAAGAAGCAGAAGAAGGAGAAGGAGCAGGTGAAGTCAGGGGGGTGAAGCAGAAGAAGTAGAAGAAGGAGAAGGAGAAGGTGAAGTCAGGACGGTGAAGCAGAAGAAGCAGAAGAAGGAGAAGGAGAAGGTGAAGTCTGGAGGGCGCAGTAGAAGAAGCAGAAGAAGGAGAAGGAGAAGCTGAAGTCTGGAGGGTGAAGCAGAAGAAGCAGAAGAAGGAGAAGGAGAAGGTGAAGTCTGGAGGGTGAATCAGAAGAAGTAGAAGAAGGAGAAGGAGAAGGTGAAGTCAGGAGAGTGAAGCAGAAGAAGCAGAGGATGGAGAAGGAGAAGGTGAAGTCTGGAGGGCGAAGCAGAAGAAGCAGAAGAAGGAGAAGGAGAAGGTGAAGTCTGGAGGGTGAAGCAGAAGAAGCAGAAGAAGGAGAAGGAGAAGGTGAAGTCTGGAGGGTGAATCAGAAGAAGTAGAAGAAGGAGAAGGAGAAGGTGAAGTCAGGAGGGTGAAGCAGAAGAAGCAGAAGAAGGAGAAGGAGAAGGTGAAGTCTGGAGGGTGAAGCAGAAGAAGCAGAAGAAGGAGCAGGAGAAGGTGAAGTCTGGAGGGTGAAGCAGAAGAAGCAGAAGAAGGAGAAGGAGAAGGTGAAGTCAGGATGGTGAATCAAAAGAAGTAGAAGAAGGAGAAGGAGAAGGTGAAGTCTGGAGGGTGAATCAGAAGAAGCAGAAGAAGGAGAAGGAGAAGGTGAAGTCTGGAGGGTGAATCAGAAGAAGCAGAAGAAGGAGAAGGAGAAGATGATGTCTGGAGGGAGAATCAGAAGAAGTAGAAGAAGGAGAAGGAGAAGGTGAGGTCTGGAGGGTCAATCAGAAGAAGCAGAAGAAGGAGAAGGAGAAGGTGAAGTCTGGAGGGTGAATCAGAAGAAGCAGAAGAAGGACAAGGAGAAGGTGAAGTCTGGAGGGTGAATTAGAATAAGCAGAAGAAGGAGAAGGAGAAGGTGAAGTCAGGAGGGTGAATCAGAAGAAGCAGAAGAAGGAGAAGGAGAAGGTAAAGTTAGGAGGGTGAATCAGAAGAAGCAGAAGAAGGAGAAGGAGCAGGTGAAGTCAGGAGGGTGAAGCAGAAGAAGCAGAAGAAGGAGAAGGAGAAGGTGAAGTCTGGAGGGCGCAGCAGAAGAAGCAGAAGAAGGAGAAGGAGAAGGTGAAGTCTGGAGGGAGAAGCAGAAGAAGCAGAAGAAGGAGAAGGAGAAGGTGAAGTCTGGAGGGTGAATCAGAAGAAGTAGAAGAAGGTGAAGGAGAAGGTGAAGTCAGGAGAGTGAAGCAGAAGAAGCAGAAGAAGGAGAAGGAGAAGGTGAAGTCTGGAGGGTGAAGCAGAAGAGGCAGAAGAAGGAGAAGGAGAAGGTGATGTCTGGAGGGCGAAGCAGAAGAAGCAGAAGAAGGAGAAGGAGAAGGTGAAGTCTGGAGGGTGAAGCAGAAGAAGCAGAAGAAGGAGAAGGAGAAGGTGAAGTCTGGAGGGTGAATCAGAAGAAGTAGAAGAAGGAGAAGGAGAAGGTGAAGTCAGGAGGGTGAAGCAGAAGAAGCAGAAGAAGGAGAAGGAGAAGATGAAGTCTGGAGGGTGAATCAGAAGAAGTAGAAGAAGGAGAAGGAGAAGGTGAAGTCTGGAGGGTGAATCAGAAGAAGTAGAAGAAGGAGAATGAGAAGGTGAAGTCTGGAGGGTGAATCAGAAGAAGTACAAGAAGGAGAATGAGAAGGTGAAGTCTGGAGGGTGAATCAGAAGAAGCAGAAGAAGGAGAAGGAGAAGGTGAAGTCTGGAGGGAGAAGCAGAAGAAGTAGAAGAAGGAAAAGGAGAAGGTGAAGTCTGGAGGGTGAATCAGAAGAAGTAGAAGAAGGAGAAGGAGAAGGTGAAGTCTGGAGGGTGAATCAGAAGAAGTAGAAGAAGGAGAAGGAGAAGGTGAAGTCTGGAGGGTGAATCAGAAGAAACAGAAGAAGGAGAAGGAGAAGGTGAAGTCTGGAGGGTGAATCAGAAGAAGTAGAAGAAGGAGAAGGAGAAGGTGTAGTCTGGAGGGTGAATCAGAAGAAGTAGACGAAGGAGAAGGAGAAGGTGAAGTCTGGAGGGTGAATCAGAAGAAGCAGAAGAAGGAGAAGGAGAAGGTGAAGTCTGGAGGGTGAATCAGAAGAAGTAGAAGAAGGAGAAGGAGAAGGTGAAGTCTGGAGGGTGAATCAGAAGAAGCAGAAGAAGGAGAAGGAGAAGGTGAAGTCTGGAGGGTGAATCAGAAGAAGCAGAAGAAGGAGAAGGAGAAGGTGAAGTCTGGAGGGTGAAACAGAAGAAGCAGAATAAGGAGAAGGAGAAGGTGAAGTCAGGAGGGTGAATCAGAAGAAGCAGAAGAAGGAGAAGGAGAAGGTGAAGTCTGGAGGGTGAATCAGAAGAAGCAGAAGAAAGAGAAGGAGAAGGTGAAGTCTGGAGGGTGAATCAGAAGAAGTAGAAGAAGGAGAAGGAGAAGGTGAAGTCTGGAGGGTGAAGCAGAAGAAGTAGAAGAAGGAGAAGGAGAAGGTGAAGTCAGGAGGGTGAATCAGAAGAAGTAGAAGAAGGAGAAGGAGAAGGTGAAGTCAGGAGGGTGAATCAGAAGAAGCAGAAGAAGGAGAAGGAGAAGGTGAAGTCTGGAGGGTGAATCAGAAGAATCAGAAGAAGGAGAAGGAGAAGGTGAAGTCTGGAGGGTGAATCAGAAGAAGCAGAAGAAAGAGAAGGAGAAGGTGAAGTCTGGAGGGTGAAGCAGAAGAAACAGAAGAAGGAGAAGGAGAAGGTGAAGACTGGAGGGTGAATCTGAAGAAGTAGAAGAAGGAGAAGGAGAAGGTGAAGTCTGGAGGGTGAATCAGAAGAAGTAGAAGAAGGAGAAGGAGAAGGTGAAGTCTGGAGGGTGAATCAGAAGAAGCAGAAGAAGGAGAAGGAGAAGGTGAAGTCTGGAGGGTGAATCAGAAGAAGCAGAAGAAGGAGAAGGAGAAGATGAAGTCTGGAGGGTGAATCAGAAGAAGCAGAAGAAGGAGAAGGAGAAGGTGAAGTCTGGAGGGTGAATCAGAAGAAGCAGAAGAAGGAGAAGGAGAAGGTGAAGTTTGGAGGGTGAATCAGAAGAATCAGAAGAAGGAGAAGGAGAAGGTGAAGTCTGGAGGGTGAATCAGAAGAAGCAGAAGAAAGAGAAGGGGAAGGTGAAGTCTGGAGGGTGAAGCAGAAGAAACAGAAGAAGGAGAAGGAGAAGGTGAAGACTGGAGGGTGAATCTGAAGAAGTAGAAGAAGGAGAAGGAGAAGGTGAAGTCTGGAGGGTGAATCAGAAGAAGTAGAAGAAGGAGAAGGAGAAGGTGAAGTCTGGAGGGTGAATCAGAAGAAGCAGAAGAAGGAGAAGGAGAAGGTGAAGTCTGGAGGGTGAATCAGAAGAAGCAGAAGAAGGAGAAGGAGAAGATGAAGTCTGGAGGGTGAATCAGAAGAAGCAGAAGAAGGAGAAGGAGAAGGTGAAGTCTGGAGGGTGAAACAGAAGAAGCAGAAGAAGGAGAAGGAGAAGGTGAAGTCTGGAGGGTGAATCAGAAGAAGCAGAAGAAGGAGAAGTTGAAGGTGAAGTCAGGAGGGTGAATCAGAAGAAGCAGAAGAAGGAGAAGGAGAAGGTGAAGTTAGGAGGGTGAATCAGAAGAAGCAGAAGAAGGAGAAGGAGCAGGTGAAGTCAGGGGGGTGAAGCAGAAGAAGTAGAAGAAGGAGAAGGAGAAGTTGAAGTCAGGACGGTGAAGCAGAAGAAGCAGAAGAAGGAGAAGGAGAAGGTGAAGTCTGGAGGGCGCAGCAGAAGAAGCAGAAGAAGGAGAAGGAGAAGCTGAAGTCTGGAGGGTGAAGCAGAAGAAGCAGTAGAAGGAGAAGGAGAAGGTGAAGTCTGGAGGGTGAATCAGAAGAAGTAGAAGAAGGAGAAGGAGAAGGTGAAGTCAGGAGAGTGAAGCAGAAGAAGCAGAAGATGGAGAAGGAGAAGGAGAAGTCTGGAGGGTGAATCAGAAGAAGTAGAAGAAGGAGAAGGAGAAGGTGAAGTCAGGAGAGTGAAGCAGAAGAAGCAGAAGAAGGAGAAGGAGAAGGTGAAGTCTGGAGGGTGAAGCAGAAGAAGCAGAAGAAGGAGAAGGAGAAGGTGATGTCTGGAGGGCGAATCAGAAGAAGCAGAAGAAGGAGAAGGAGAAGGTGAAGTCTGGAGGGTGAATCAGAAGAAGTAGAAGAAGGAGAAGGAGAAGGTGAAGTCAGGAGGGTGAAGCAGAAGAAGCAGAAGAAGGAGAAGGAGAAGGTGAAGTCAGGAGGGTGAATCGGAAGAAGTAGAAGAAGGAGAAGGAGAAGGTGAAGTCTGGAGGGTGAATCAGAAGAAGTAGAAGAAGGAGAAGGAGAAGGTGAAGTCTGGAGGGTGAATCAGAAGAAGTAGAAGAAGGAGAAGGGGAAGGGGAAGTCTGGAGGGTGAATCAGAAGAAGCAGAAGAAGGAAAAGGAGAAGGTGAAGTCTGGAGGGAGAAGCAGAAGAAGTAGAAGAAGGAGAAGGAGAAGGTGAAGTCTGGAGGGTGAATCAGAAGAAGTAGAAGAAGGAGAAGGAGAAGGTGAAGTCTGGAGGGTGAATCAGAAGAAGCAGAAGAAGGAGAAGGAGAAGGTGAAGTCTGGAGGGTGAATCAGAAGAAGCAGAAGAAGGAGAAGGAGAAGGTGAAGTCTGGAGGGTGAAACAGAAGAAGCAGAATAAGGAGAAGGAGAAGGTGAAGTCAGGAGGGTGAATCAGAAGAAGCAGAAGAAGGAGAAGGAGAAGGTGAAGTAAGGAGGGTGAATCAGAAGAAGCAGAAGAAGGAGAAGGAGAAGGTGAAGTCTGGAGTGTGAAGCAGAAGAAGCAAAAGAAGGAGAAGGAGAAGGTGAAGTCTGGAGGGTGAATCAGAAGAAGTAGAAGAAGGAGAAGGAGAAGGTGAAGTCTTGAGGGTGAAGCAGAAGAAGTAGAAGAAGGAGAAGGAGAAGGTGAAGTCAGGAGGGTGAATCAAAAGAAGTAGAAGAAGGAGAAGGAGAAGGTGAAGTCAGGAGGGTGAATCAGAAGAAGCAGAAGAAGGAGAAGGAGAAGGTGAAGTCTGGAGGGTGAATCAGAAGAATCAGAAGAAGGAGAAGGAGAAGTTGAAGTCTGGAGGGTGAATCAGAAGAAGCAGAAGAAACAGAAGGAGAAGGTGAAGTCTGGAGGGTGAATCAGAAGAATCAGAAGAAGGAGAAGGAGAAGTTGAAGTCTGGAGGGTGAATCAGAAGAAGCAGAAGAAAGAGAAGGAGAAGGTGAAGTCTGGAGGGTGAAGCAGAAGAAACAGAAGAAGGAGAAGGAGAAGGTGAAGACTGGAGGGTGAATCTGAAGAAGTAGAAGAAGGAGAAGGAGAAGGTGAAGTCTGGAGGGTGAATCAGAAGAAGTAGAAGAAGGAGAAGGAGAAGGTGAAGTCTGGAGGGTGAATCAGAAGAAGCAGAAAAAGGAGAAGGAGAAGGTGAAGTCTGGAGGGTGAATCAGAAGAAGCAGAAGAAGGAGAAGGAGAAGATGAAGTCTGGAGGGTGAATCAGAAGAAGCAGAAGAAGGAGAAGGAGAAGGTGAAGTCTGGAGGGTGAATCAGAAGAATCAGAAGAAGGAGAAGGAGAGGGTGAAGTCTGGAGGGTGAATCAGAAGAAGCAGAAGAAGGAGAAGGAGAAGGTGAAGTCTGGAGGGTGAATCAGAAGAAGTAGACGAAGGAGAAGGAGAAGGTGAAGTCTGGAGGGTGAATCAGAAGAAGCAGTAGAAGGAGATGGAGAAGGTGAAGTCTGGAAGGTGAATCAGAAGAAGTAGAAGAAGGAGAAGGAGAAGGTGAAGTCTGGAGGGTGAATCAGAAGAAGCAGAAGAAGGAGAAGGAACAGGTGAAGTCTGGAGGGTGAATCAGAAGAAGCAGAAGAAGGAGAAGGAGAAGGTGAAGTCTGGAGGGTGAATGAGAAGAAGCAGAATAAGGAGAAGGAGAAGGTGAAGTCTGGAGGGTGAATCAGAAGAAGCAGAAGAAGGAGAAGGAGAAGGTGAAGTCTGGAGGGTGAATCAGAAGAAGTAGAAGAAGGAGAAGGAGAAGGTGAAGTCTGGAGGGTGAAGCAGAAGAAGGAGAAGGAGAAGGTGAAGTCAGGAGGGTGAATCAGAAGAAGTAGAAGAAGGAGAAGGAGAAGGTGAAATCAGGAGGGTGAATCAGAAGAAGCAGAAGAAGGAGAAGGAGAAGGTGAAGTCTGTAGGGTGAATCAGAAGAATCAGAAGAAGGAGAAGGAGAAGGTGAAGTCTGGAGGGTGAATCAGAAGAAGCAGAAGAAAGAGAAGGAGAAGGTGAAGTCTGGAGGGTGAAGCAGAAGAAACAGAAGAAGGAGAAGGAGAAGCTGAAGACTGGAGGGTGAATCAGAAGAAGTAGAAGAAGGAGAAGGTGAAGTCTGGAGGGTGAATCAGAAGAAGTAGAAGAAGGAGAAGGAGAAGGTGAAGTCTGGAGGGTGAATCAGAAGAAGCAGAAGAAGGAGAAGGAGAAGGTGAAGTCTGGAGGGTGAATCAGAAGAAGCAGAAGAAGGAGAAGGAGGAGATGAAGTCTGGAGGGTGAATCAGAAGAAGTAGAAGAAGGAGAAGGAGAAGGTGAGGTCTGGAGGGTGAATCAGAAGAAGCAGAAGAAGGAGAAGGAGAAGGTGAAGTCTGGAGGGTGAATCAGAAGAAGCAGAAGAAGGAGAAGGAGAAGGTGAAGTCTGGAGGGTGAATCAGAAGAAACAGAAGAAGGAGAAGGAGAAGGTGAAGTCTGGAGGGTGAATCAGAAGAAGTAGAAGAAGGAGAAGGAGAAGGTGTAGTCTGGAGGGTGACTCAGAAGAAGCAGAAGAAGGAGAAGGAGAAGGTGAAGTCTGGAGGGTGAATCAGAAGAAGCAGAAGAAGGAGAAGGAGAAGGTGAAGTCTGGAGGGTGAATCAGAAGAAGCAGAAGAAGGAGAAGGAGAAGGTGAAGTCAGGAGGGTGAATCAGAAGAAGCAGAAGAAGGAGAAGGAGAAGGTGAAGTTAGGAGGGTGAATCAGAAGAAGCAGAAGAAGGAGAAGGAGCAGGTGATGTCAGGGGGATGAAGCAGAATAAGTAGAAGAAGGAGAAGGAGAAGGTGAAGTCAGGACGGTGAAGCAGAAGAAGCAGAAGAAGGAGAAGGAGAAGGTGAAGTCTGGAGGGTGAATCAGAAGAAGTAGAAGAAGGAAAAGGAGAAGGTCAAGTCTGGAGGGTGAATCAGAAGAAGTAGAAGAAGGAGAAGGAGAAGGTGAAGTCTGGAGGGTGAAGCAGAAGAAGTAGAAGAAGGAGAAGGAGAAGGTGAAGTCAGGATGGTGAATCAGAAGAAGTAGAAGAAGGAGAAGGAGAAGGTGAAGTCAGGAGGGTGAATCAGAAGAAGCAGAAGAAGGAGAAGGTGAAGTCTGGAGGGTGAATCAGAAGAATCAGAAGAAGGAGAAGGAGAAGGTGAAGTCAGGACGGTGAAGCAGAAGAAGCAGAAGAAGGAGAAGGAGAAGGTGAAGTCTGGAGGGTGAATCAGAAGAATCAGAAGAAGGAGAAGGAGAGGGTGAAGTCTGGAGGGTGAATCAGAGAAGCAGAAGAAGGTGAAGGAGAAGGTGAAGTCTGGAGGGTGAATCAGAAGAAGTAGACGAAGGAGAAGGAGAAGGTGAAGTCTGGAGGGTGAATCAGAAGAAGCAGAAGAAGGAGATGGAGAAGGTGAAGTCTGGAGGGTGAATCAGAAGAAGTAGAAGAAGGAGAAGGAGAAGGTGAAGTCTGGAGGGTGAATCAGAAGAAGCAGAAGAAGGAGAAGGAGAAGGTGAAGTCTGGAGGGTGAATCAGAAGAAGTAGAAGAAGGAGAAGGAGAAGGTGAAGTCAGGAGGGTGAATCAGAAGAAGTAGAAGAAGGAGAAGGAGAAGGTG
Source organism: Somniosus microcephalus (assembly GCF_052327205.1). NCBI lineage: Eukaryota > Metazoa > Chordata > Chondrichthyes > Squaliformes > Somniosidae > Somniosus > Somniosus microcephalus. The sequence continues at coordinate 120,580 of NW_028225657.1, read as the reverse complement.
AAGTCAGGAGGGTGAATCAGAAGAAGCAGAAGAAGGAGAAGGAGAAGGTGAAGTCTGGAGAGTGAATCAGAAGAATCAGAAGAAGGAGAAGGAGAAGGTGAAGTCTGGAGGGTGAATCAGAAGAAGCAGAAGAAAGAGAAGAAGAAGGTGAAGTCTGGAGGGTGAAGCAGAAGAAACAGAAGAAGGAGAAGGAGAAGGTGAAGACTGGAGGGTGAATCTGAAGAAGTATAAGATGGAGAAGGAGAAGGTGAAGTCTGGAGGGTGAATCAGAAGAAGTAGAAGAAGGAGAAGGAGAAGGTGAAGTCTGGAGGGTGAATCAGAAGAAGCAGAAGAAGGAGAAGGAGAAGGTGAAGTCTGGAGGGTGAATCAGAAGAAGCAGAAGAAGGAGAAGGAGAAGATGAAGTCTGGAGGGTGAATCAGAAGAAGCAGAAGAAGGAGAAGGAGAAGGTGAAGTCTGGAGGGTGAATCAGAAGAAGCAGAAGAAGGAGAAGGAGAAGGTGAAGTCAGGAGGGTGAATCAGAAGAAGCAGAAGAAGGAAAAGGAGAAGGTGTAGTTAGGAGGGTGAATCAGAAGAAGCAGAAGAAGGAGAAGGAGCAGGTGAAGTCAGGGGGGTGAAGCAGAAGAAGTAGAAGAAGGAGAAGGAGAAGGTGAAGTCAGGACGGTGAAGCAGAAGAAGCAGAAGAAGGAGAAGGAGAAGGTGAAGTCTGGAGGGCGCAGTAGAAGAAGCAGAAGAAGGAGAAGGAGAAGCTGAAGTCTGGAGGGTGAAGCAGAAGAAGCAGAAGAAGGAGAAGGAGAAGGTGAAGTCTGGAGGGTGAATCAGAAGAAGCAGAAGAAGGAGAAGGAGAAGGTGAAGTCTGGAGGGTGAATCAGAAGAAGCAGAAGAAGGAGAAGGAGAAGATGAAGTCTGGAGGGTGAATCAGAAGAAGCAGAAGAAGGAGAAGGAGAAGGTGAAGTCTGGAGGGTGAATCAGAAGAAGCAGAAGAAGGAGAAGGAGAAGGTGAAGTTTGGAGGGTGAATCAGAAGAATCAGAAGAAGGAGAAGGAGAAGGTGAAGTCTGGAGGGTGAATCAGAAGAAGCAGAAGAAAGAGAAGGGGAAGGTGAAGTCTGGAGGGTGAAGCAGAAGAAACAGAAGAAGGAGAAGGAGAAGGTGAAGACTGGAGGGTGAATCTGAAGAAGTAGAAGAAGGAGAAGGAGAAGGTGAAGTCTGGAGGGTGAATCAGAAGAAGTAGAAGAAGGAGAAGGAGAAGGTGAAGTCTGGAGGGTGAATCAGAAGAAGCAGAAGAAGGAGAAGGAGAAGGTGAAGTCTGGAGGGTGAATCAGAAGAAGCAGAAGAAGGAGAAGGAGAAGATGAAGTCTGGAGGGTGAATCAGAAGAAGCAGAAGAAGGAGAAGGAGAAGGTGAAGTCTGGAGGGTGAAACAGAAGAAGCAGAAGAAGGAGAAGGAGAAGGTGAAGTCTGGAGGGTGAATCAGAAGAAGCAGAAGAAGGAGAAGTTGAAGGTGAAGTCAGGAGGGTGAATCAGAAGAAGCAGAAGAAGGAGAAGGAGAAGGTGAAGTTAGGAGGGTGAATCAGAAGAAGCAGAAGAAGGAGAAGGAGCAGGTGAAGTCAGGGGGGTGAAGCAGAAGAAGTAGAAGAAGGAGAAGGAGAAGTTGAAGTCAGGACGGTGAAGCAGAAGAAGCAGAAGAAGGAGAAGGAGAAGGTGAAGTCTGGAGGGCGCAGCAGAAGAAGCAGAAGAAGGAGAAGGAGAAGCTGAAGTCTGGAGGGTGAAGCAGAAGAAGCAGTAGAAGGAGAAGGAGAAGGTGAAGTCTGGAGGGTGAATCAGAAGAAGTAGAAGAAGGAGAAGGAGAAGGTGAAGTCAGGAGAGTGAAGCAGAAGAAGCAGAAGATGGAGAAGGAGAAGGAGAAGTCTGGAGGGTGAATCAGAAGAAGTAGAAGAAGGAGAAGGAGAAGGTGAAGTCAGGAGAGTGAAGCAGAAGAAGCAGAAGAAGGAGAAGGAGAAGGTGAAGTCTGGAGGGTGAAGCAGAAGAAGCAGAAGAAGGAGAAGGAGAAGGTGATGTCTGGAGGGCGAATCAGAAGAAGCAGAAGAAGGAGAAGGAGAAGGTGAAGTCTGGAGGGTGAATCAGAAGAAGTAGAAGAAGGAGAAGGAGAAGGTGAAGTCAGGAGGGTGAAGCAGAAGAAGCAGAAGAAGGAGAAGGAGAAGGTGAAGTCAGGAGGGTGAATCGGAAGAAGTAGAAGAAGGAGAAGGAGAAGGTGAAGTCTGGAGGGTGAATCAGAAGAAGTAGAAGAAGGAGAAGGAGAAGGTGAAGTCTGGAGGGTGAATCAGAAGAAGTAGAAGAAGGAGAAGGGGAAGGGGAAGTCTGGAGGGTGAATCAGAAGAAGCAGAAGAAGGAAAAGGAGAAGGTGAAGTCTGGAGGGAGAAGCAGAAGAAGTAGAAGAAGGAGAAGGAGAAGGTGAAGTCTGGAGGGTGAATCAGAAGAAGTAGAAGAAGGAGAAGGAGAAGGTGAAGTCTGGAGGGTGAATCAGAAGAAGCAGAAGAAGGAGAAGGAGAAGGTGAAGTCTGGAGGGTGAATCAGAAGAAGCAGAAGAAGGAGAAGGAGAAGGTGAAGTCTGGAGGGTGAAACAGAAGAAGCAGAATAAGGAGAAGGAGAAGGTGAAGTCAGGAGGGTGAATCAGAAGAAGCAGAAGAAGGAGAAGGAGAAGGTGAAGTAAGGAGGGTGAATCAGAAGAAGCAGAAGAAGGAGAAGGAGAAGGTGAAGTCTGGAGTGTGAAGCAGAAGAAGCAAAAGAAGGAGAAGGAGAAGGTGAAGTCTGGAGGGTGAATCAGAAGAAGTAGAAGAAGGAGAAGGAGAAGGTGAAGTCTTGAGGGTGAAGCAGAAGAAGTAGAAGAAGGAGAAGGAGAAGGTGAAGTCAGGAGGGTGAATCAAAAGAAGTAGAAGAAGGAGAAGGAGAAGGTGAAGTCAGGAGGGTGAATCAGAAGAAGCAGAAGAAGGAGAAGGAGAAGGTGAAGTCTGGAGGGTGAATCAGAAGAATCAGAAGAAGGAGAAGGAGAAGTTGAAGTCTGGAGGGTGAATCAGAAGAAGCAGAAGAAACAGAAGGAGAAGGTGAAGTCTGGAGGGTGAATCAGAAGAATCAGAAGAAGGAGAAGGAGAAGTTGAAGTCTGGAGGGTGAATCAGAAGAAGCAGAAGAAAGAGAAGGAGAAGGTGAAGTCTGGAGGGTGAAGCAGAAGAAACAGAAGAAGGAGAAGGAGAAGGTGAAGACTGGAGGGTGAATCTGAAGAAGTAGAAGAAGGAGAAGGAGAAGGTGAAGTCTGGAGGGTGAATCAGAAGAAGTAGAAGAAGGAGAAGGAGAAGGTGAAGTCTGGAGGGTGAATCAGAAGAAGCAGAAAAAGGAGAAGGAGAAGGTGAAGTCTGGAGGGTGAATCAGAAGAAGCAGAAGAAGGAGAAGGAGAAGATGAAGTCTGGAGGGTGAATCAGAAGAAGCAGAAGAAGGAGAAGGAGAAGGTGAAGTCTGGAGGGTGAATCAGAAGAATCAGAAGAAGGAGAAGGAGAGGGTGAAGTCTGGAGGGTGAATCAGAAGAAGCAGAAGAAGGAGAAGGAGAAGGTGAAGTCTGGAGGGTGAATCAGAAGAAGTAGACGAAGGAGAAGGAGAAGGTGAAGTCTGGAGGGTGAATCAGAAGAAGCAGTAGAAGGAGATGGAGAAGGTGAAGTCTGGAAGGTGAATCAGAAGAAGTAGAAGAAGGAGAAGGAGAAGGTGAAGTCTGGAGGGTGAATCAGAAGAAGCAGAAGAAGGAGAAGGAACAGGTGAAGTCTGGAGGGTGAATCAGAAGAAGCAGAAGAAGGAGAAGGAGAAGGTGAAGTCTGGAGGGTGAATGAGAAGAAGCAGAATAAGGAGAAGGAGAAGGTGAAGTCTGGAGGGTGAATCAGAAGAAGCAGAAGAAGGAGAAGGAGAAGGTGAAGTCTGGAGGGTGAATCAGAAGAAGTAGAAGAAGGAGAAGGAGAAGGTGAAGTCTGGAGGGTGAAGCAGAAGAAGGAGAAGGAGAAGGTGAAGTCAGGAGGGTGAATCAGAAGAAGTAGAAGAAGGAGAAGGAGAAGGTGAAATCAGGAGGGTGAATCAGAAGAAGCAGAAGAAGGAGAAGGAGAAGGTGAAGTCTGTAGGGTGAATCAGAAGAATCAGAAGAAGGAGAAGGAGAAGGTGAAGTCTGGAGGGTGAATCAGAAGAAGCAGAAGAAAGAGAAGGAGAAGGTGAAGTCTGGAGGGTGAAGCAGAAGAAACAGAAGAAGGAGAAGGAGAAGCTGAAGACTGGAGGGTGAATCAGAAGAAGTAGAAGAAGGAGAAGGTGAAGTCTGGAGGGTGAATCAGAAGAAGTAGAAGAAGGAGAAGGAGAAGGTGAAGTCTGGAGGGTGAATCAGAAGAAGCAGAAGAAGGAGAAGGAGAAGGTGAAGTCTGGAGGGTGAATCAGAAGAAGCAGAAGAAGGAGAAGGAGGAGATGAAGTCTGGAGGGTGAATCAGAAGAAGTAGAAGAAGGAGAAGGAGAAGGTGAGGTCTGGAGGGTGAATCAGAAGAAGCAGAAGAAGGAGAAGGAGAAGGTGAAGTCTGGAGGGTGAATCAGAAGAAGCAGAAGAAGGAGAAGGAGAAGGTGAAGTCTGGAGGGTGAATCAGAAGAAACAGAAGAAGGAGAAGGAGAAGGTGAAGTCTGGAGGGTGAATCAGAAGAAGTAGAAGAAGGAGAAGGAGAAGGTGTAGTCTGGAGGGTGACTCAGAAGAAGCAGAAGAAGGAGAAGGAGAAGGTGAAGTCTGGAGGGTGAATCAGAAGAAGCAGAAGAAGGAGAAGGAGAAGGTGAAGTCTGGAGGGTGAATCAGAAGAAGCAGAAGAAGGAGAAGGAGAAGGTGAAGTCAGGAGGGTGAATCAGAAGAAGCAGAAGAAGGAGAAGGAGAAGGTGAAGTTAGGAGGGTGAATCAGAAGAAGCAGAAGAAGGAGAAGGAGCAGGTGATGTCAGGGGGATGAAGCAGAATAAGTAGAAGAAGGAGAAGGAGAAGGTGAAGTCAGGACGGTGAAGCAGAAGAAGCAGAAGAAGGAGAAGGAGAAGGTGAAGTCTGGAGGGTGAATCAGAAGAAGTAGAAGAAGGAAAAGGAGAAGGTCAAGTCTGGAGGGTGAATCAGAAGAAGTAGAAGAAGGAGAAGGAGAAGGTGAAGTCTGGAGGGTGAAGCAGAAGAAGTAGAAGAAGGAGAAGGAGAAGGTGAAGTCAGGATGGTGAATCAGAAGAAGTAGAAGAAGGAGAAGGAGAAGGTGAAGTCAGGAGGGTGAATCAGAAGAAGCAGAAGAAGGAGAAGGTGAAGTCTGGAGGGTGAATCAGAAGAATCAGAAGAAGGAGAAGGAGAAGGTGAAGTCAGGACGGTGAAGCAGAAGAAGCAGAAGAAGGAGAAGGAGAAGGTGAAGTCTGGAGGGTGAATCAGAAGAATCAGAAGAAGGAGAAGGAGAGGGTGAAGTCTGGAGGGTGAATCAGAGAAGCAGAAGAAGGTGAAGGAGAAGGTGAAGTCTGGAGGGTGAATCAGAAGAAGTAGACGAAGGAGAAGGAGAAGGTGAAGTCTGGAGGGTGAATCAGAAGAAGCAGAAGAAGGAGATGGAGAAGGTGAAGTCTGGAGGGTGAATCAGAAGAAGTAGAAGAAGGAGAAGGAGAAGGTGAAGTCTGGAGGGTGAATCAGAAGAAGCAGAAGAAGGAGAAGGAGAAGGTGAAGTCTGGAGGGTGAATCAGAAGAAGTAGAAGAAGGAGAAGGAGAAGGTGAAGTCAGGAGGGTGAATCAGAAGAAGTAGAAGAAGGAGAAGGAGAAGGTGAAGTCAGGAGGGTGAATCAGAAGAAGCAGAAGAAGGAGAAGGAGAAGGTGAAGTCTGGAGAGTGAATCAGAAGAATCAGAAGAAGGAGAAGGAGAAGGTGAAGTCTGGAGGGTGAATCAGAAGAAGCAGAAGAAAGAGAAGAAGAAGGTGAAGTCTGGAGGGTGAAGCAGAAGAAACAGAAGAAGGAGAAGGAGAAGGTGAAGACTGGAGGGTGAATCTGAAGAAGTATAAGATGGAGAAGGAGAAGGTGAAGTCTGGAGGGTGAATCAGAAGAAGTAGAAGAAGGAGAAGGAGAAGGTGAAGTCTGGAGGGTGAATCAGAAGAAGCAGAAGAAGGAGAAGGAGAAGGTGAAGTCTGGAGGGTGAATCAGAAGAAGCAGAAGAAGGAGAAGGAGAAGATGAAGTCTGGAGGGTGAATCAGAAGAAGCAGAAGAAGGAGAAGGAGAAGGTGAAGTCTGGAGGGTGAATCAGAAGAAGCAGAAGAAGGAGAAGGAGAAGGTGAAGTCAGGAGGGTGAATCAGAAGAAGCAGAAGAAGGAAAAGGAGAAGGTGTAGTTAGGAGGGTGAATCAGAAGAAGCAGAAGAAGGAGAAGGAGCAGGTGAAGTCAGGGGGGTGAAGCAGAAGAAGTAGAAGAAGGAGAAGGAGAAGGTGAAGTCAGGACGGTGAAGCAGAAGAAGCAGAAGAAGGAGAAGGAGAAGGTGAAGTCTGGAGGGCGCAGTAGAAGAAGCAGAAGAAGGAGAAGGAGAAGCTGAAGTCTGGAGGGTGAAGCAGAAGAAGCAGAAGAAGGAGAAGGAGAAGGTGAAGTCTGGAGGGTGAATCAGAAGAAGTAGAAGAAGGAGAAGGAGAAGGTGAAGTCAGGAGAGTGAAGCAGAAGAAGCAGAGGATGGAGTAGGAGAAGGTGAAGTCTGGAGGGCGAAGCAGAAGAAGCAGAAGAAGGAGAAGGAGAAGGTGAAGTCTGGAGGGTGAAGCAGAAGAAGCAGAAGAAGGAGAAGGAGAAGGTGAAGTCTGGAGGGTGAATCAGAAGAAGTAGAAGAAGGAGAAGGAGAAGGTGAAGTCAGGAGGGTGAAGCAGAAGAAGCAGAAGAAGGAGAAGGAGAAGGTGAAGTCTGGAGGGTGAAGCAGAAGAAGCAGAAGAAGGAGCAGGAGAAGGTGAAGTCTGGAGGGTGAAGCAGAAGAAGCAGAAGAAGGAGAAGGAGAAGGTGAAGTCAGGATGGTGAATCAGAAGAAGTAGAAGAAGGAGAAGGAGAAGGTGAAGTCTGGAGGGTGAATCAGAAGAAGCAGAAGAAGGAGAAGGAGAAGGTGAAGTCTGGAGGGTGAATCAGAAGAAGCAGAAGAAGGAGAAGGAGAAGATGAAGTCTGGAGGGAGAATCAGAAGAAGTAGAAGAAGGAGAAGGAGAAGGTGAGGTCTGGAGGGTCAATCAGAAGAAGCAGAAGAAGGAGAAGGAGAAGGTGAAGTCTGGAGGGTGAATCAGAAGAAGCAGAAGAAGGACAAGGAGAAGGTGAAGTCTGGAGGGTGAATTAGAATAAGCAGAAGAAGGAGAAGGAGAAGGTGAAGTCAGGAGGGTGAATCAGAAGAAGCAGAAGAAGGAGAAGGAGAAGGTAAAGTTAGGAGGGTGAATCAGAAGAAGCAGAAGAAGGAGAAGGAGCAGGTGAAGTCAGGAGGGTGAAGCAGAAGAAGCAGAAGAAGGAGAAGGAGAAGGTGAAGTCTGGAGGGCGCAGCAGAAGAAGCAGAAGAAGGAGAAGGAGAAGGTGAAGTCTGGAGGGAGAAGCAGAAGAAGCAGAAGAAGGAGAAGGAGAAGGTGAAGTCTGGAGGGTGAATCAGAAGAAGTAGAAGAAGGTGAAGGAGAAGGTGAAGTCAGGAGAGTGAAGCAGAAGAAGCAGAAGAAGGAGAAGGAGAAGGTGAAGTCTGGAGGGTGAAGCAGAAGAGGCAGAAGAAGGAGAAGGAGAAGGTGATGTCTGGAGGGTGAATCAGAAGAAGTAGAAGAAGGAGAAGGAGAAGGTGAAGTCAGGAGGGTGAAGCAGAAGAAGCAGAAGAAGGAGAAGGAGAAGATGAAGTCTGGAGGGTGAATCAGAAGAAGTAGAAGAAGGAGAAGGAGAAGGTGAAGTCTGGAGGGTGAATCAGAAGAAGTAGAAGAAGGAGAATGAGAAGGTGAAGTCTGGAGGGTGAATCAGAAGAAGTACAAGAAGGAGAATGAGAAGGTGAAGTCTGGAGGGTGAATCAGAAGAAGCAGAAGAAGGAGAAGGAGAAGGTGAAGTCTGGAGGGAGAAGCAGAAGAAGTAGAAGAAGGAAAAGGAGAAGGTGAAGTCTGGAGGGTGAATCAGAAGAAGTAGAAGAAGGAGAAGGAGAAGGTGAAGTCTGGAGGGTGAATCAGAAGAAGTAGAAGAAGGAGAAGGAGAAGGTGAAGTCTGGAGGGTGAATCAGAAGAAACAGAAGAAGGAGAAGGAGAAGGTGAAGTCTGGAGGGTGAATCAGAAGAAGTAGAAGAAGGAGAAGGAGAAGGTGTAGTCTGGAGGGTGAATCAGAAGAAGTAGACGAAGGAGAAGGAGAAGGTGAAGTCTGGAGGGTGAATCAGAAGAAGCAGAAGAAGGAGAAGGAGAAGGTGAAGTCTGGAGGGTGAATCAGAAGAAGTAGAAGAAGGAGAAGGAGAAGGTGAAGTCTGGAGGGTGAATCAGAAGAAGCAGAAGAAGGAGAAGGAGAAGGTGAAGTCTGGAGGGTGAATCAGAAGAAGCAGAAGAAGGAGAAGGAGAAGGTGAAGTCTGGAGGGTGAAACAGAAGAAGCAGAATAAGGAGAAGGAGAAGGTGAAGTCAGGAGGGTGAATCAGAAGAAGCAGAAGAAGGAGAAGGAGAAGGTGAAGTTTGGAGGGTGAATCAGAAGAAGCAGAAGAAAGAGAAGGAGAAGGTGAAGTCTGGAGGGTGAATCAGAAGAAGTAGAAGAAGGAGAAGGAGAAGGTGAAGTCTGGAGGGTGAAGCAGAAGAAGTAGAAGAAGGAGAAGGAGAAGGTGAAGTCAGGAGGGTGAATCAGAAGAAGTAGAAGAAGGAGAAGGAGAAGGTGAAGTCAGGAGGGTGAATCAGAAGAAGCAGAAGAAGGAGAAGGAGAAGGTGAAGTCTGGAGGGTGAATCAGAAGAATCAGAAGAAGGAGAAGGAGAAGGTGAAGTCTGGAGGGTGAATCAGAAGAAGCAGAAGAAAGAGAAGGAGAAGGTGAAGTCTGGAGGGTGAAGCAGAAGAAACAGAAGAAGGAGAAGGAGAAGGTGAAGACTGGAGGGTGAATCTGAAGAAGTAGAAGAAGGAGAAGGAGAAGGTGAAGTCTGGAGGGTGAATCAGAAGAAGTAGAAGAAGGAGAAGGAGAAGGTGAAGTCTGGAGGGTGAATCAGAAGAAGCAGAAGAAGGAGAAGGAGAAGGTGAAGTCTGGAGGGTGAATCAGAAGAAGCAGAAGAAGGAGAAGGAGAAGATGAAGTCTGGAGGGTGAATCAGAAGAAGCAGAAGAAGGAGAAGGAGAAGGTGAAGTCTGGAGGGTGAATCAGAAGAAGCAGAAGAAGGAGAAGGAGAAGGTGAAGTTTGGAGGGTGAATCAGAAGAATCAGAAGAAGGAGAAGGAGAAGGTGAAGTCTGGAGGGTGAATCAGAAGAAGCAGAAGAAAGAGAAGGGGAAGGTGAAGTCTGGAGGGTGAAGCAGAAGAAACAGAAGAAGGAGAAGGAGAAGGTGAAGACTGGAGGGTGAATCTGAAGAAGTAGAAGAAGGAGAAGGAGAAGGTGAAGTCTGGAGGGTGAATCAGAAGAAGTAGAAGAAGGAGAAGGAGAAGGTGAAGTCTGGAGGGTGAATCAGAAGAAGCAGAAGAAGGAGAAGGAGAAGGTGAAGTCTGGAGGGTGAATCAGAAGAAGCAGAAGAAGGAGAAGGAGAAGATGAAGTCTGGAGGGTGAATCAGAAGAAGCAGAAGAAGGAGAAGGAGAAGGTGAAGTCTGGAGGGTGAAACAGAAGAAGCAGAAGAAGGAGAAGGAGAAGGTGAAGTCTGGAGGGTGAATCAGAAGAAGCAGAAGAAGGAGAAGTTGAAGGTGAAGTCAGGAGGGTGAATCAGAAGAAGCAGAAGAAGGAGAAGGAGAAGGTGAAGTTAGGAGGGTGAATCAGAAGAAGCAGAAGAAGGAGAAGGAGCAGGTGAAGTCAGGGGGGTGAAGCAGAAGAAGTAGAAGAAGGAGAAGGAGAAGTTGAAGTCAGGACGGTGAAGCAGAAGAAGCAGAAGAAGGAGAAGGAGAAGGTGAAGTCTGGAGGGCGCAGCAGAAGAAGCAGAAGAAGGAGAAGGAGAAGCTGAAGTCTGGAGGGTGAAGCAGAAGAAGCAGTAGAAGGAGAAGGAGAAGGTGAAGTCTGGAGGGTGAATCAGAAGAAGTAGAAGAAGGAGAAGGAGAAGGTGAAGTCAGGAGAGTGAAGCAGAAGAAGCAGAAGATGGAGAAGGAGAAGGAGAAGTCTGGAGGGTGAATCAGAAGAAGTAGAAGAAGGAGAAGGAGAAGGTGAAGTCAGGAGAGTGAAGCAGAAGAAGCAGAAGAAGGAGAAGGAGAAGGTGAAGTCTGGAGGGTGAAGCAGAAGAAGCAGAAGAAGGAGAAGGAGAAGGTGATGTCTGGAGGGCGAAGCAGAAGAAGCAGAAGAAGGAGAAGGAGAAGGTGAAGTCTGGAGGGTGAATCAGAAGAAGTAGAAGAAGGAGAAGGAGAAGGTGAAGTCAGGAGGGTGAAGCAGAAGAAGCAGAAGAAGGAGAAGGAGAAGGTGAAGTCAGGAGGGTGAATCGGAAGAAGTAGAAGAAGGAGAAGGAGAAGGTGAAGTCTGGAGGGTGAATCAGAAGAAGTAGAAGAAGGAGAAGGAGAAGGTGAAGTCTGGAGGGTGAATCAGAAGAAGTAGAAGAAGGAGAAGGGGAAGGTGAAGTCTGGAGGGTGAATCAGAAGAAGCAGAAGAAGGAAAAGGAGAAGGTGAAGTCTGGAGGGAGAAGCAGAAGAAGTAGAAGAAGGAGAAGGAGAAGGTGAAGTCTGGAGGGTGAATCAGAAGAAGTAGAAGAAGGAGAAGGAGAAGGTGAAGTCTGGAGGGTGAATCAGAAGAAGCAGAAGAAGGAGAAGGAGAAGGTGAAGTCTGGAGGGTGAATCAGAAGAAGCAGAAGAAGGAGAAGGAGAAGGTGAAGTCTGGAGGGTGAAACAGAAGAAGCAGAATAAGGAGAAGGAGAAGGTGAAGTCAGGAGGGTGAATCAGAAGAAGCAGAAGAAGGAGAAGGAGAAGGTGAAGTAAGGAGGGTGAATCAGAAGAAGCAGAAGAAGGAGAAGGAGAAGGTGAAGTCTGGAGTGTGAAGCAGAAGAAGCAAAAGAAGGAGAAGGAGAAGGTGAAGTCTGGAGGGTGAATCAGAAGAAGTAGAAGAAGGAGAAGGAGAAGGTGAAGTCTTGAGGGTGAAGCAGAAGAAGTAGAAGAAGGAGAAGGAGAAGGTGAAGTCAGGAGGGTGAATCAAAAGAAGTAGAAGAAGGAGAAGGAGAAGGTGAAGTCAGGAGGGTGAATCAGAAGAAGCAGAAGAAGGAGAAGGAGAAGGTGAAGTCTGGAGGGTGAATCAGAAGAATCAGAAGAAGGAGAAGGAGAAGTTGAAGTCTGGAGGGTGAATCAGAAGAAGCAGAAGAAACAGAAGGAGAAGGTGAAGTCTGGAGGGTGAATCAGAAGAATCAGAAGAAGGAGAAGGAGAAGTTGAAGTCTGGAGGGTGAATCAGAAGAAGCAGAAGAAAGAGAAGGAGAAGGTGAAGTCTGGAGGGTGAATCAGAAGAAGCAGAAGAAGGAGAAGGAGAAGGTGAAGTCTGGAGGGTGAATCAGAAGAAGCAGAAGAAGGAGAAGGAGAAGGTGTAGTCTGGAGGGTGAATCAGAAGAAGTAGACGAAGGAGAAGGAGAAGGTGAAGTCTGGAGGGTGAATCAGAAGAAGCAGAAGAAGGAGAAGGAGAAGGTGAAGTCTGGAGGGTGAATCAGAAGAAGTAGAAGAAGGAGAAGGAGAAGGTGAAGTCTGGAGGGTGAATCAGAAGAAGCAGAAGAAGGAGAAGGAGAAGGTGAAGTCTGGAGGGTGAATCAGAAGAAGCAGAAGAAGGAGAAGGAGAAGGTGAAGTCTGGAGGGTGAAACAGAAGAAGCAGAATAAGGAGAAGGAGAAGGTGAAGTCAGGAGGGTGAATCAGAAGAAGCAGAAGAAGGAGAAGGAGAAGGTGAAGTTTGGAGGGTGAATCAGAAGAATCAGAAGAAGGAGAAGGAGAAGGTGAAGTCTGGAGGGTGAATCAGAAGAAGCAGAAGAAAGAGAAGGAGAAGGTGAAGTCTGGAGGGTGAATCAGAAGAAGTAGAAGAAGGAGAAGGAGAAGGTGAAGTCTGGAGGGTGAAGCAGAAGAAGTAGAAGAAGGAGAAGGAGAAGGTGAAGTCAGGAGGGTGAATCAGAAGAAGTAGAAGAAGGAGAAGGAGAAGGTGAAGTCAGGAGGGTGAATCAGAAGAAGCAGAAGAAGGAGAAGGAGAAGGTGAAGTCTGGAGGGTGAATCAGAAGAATCAGAAGAAGGAGAAGGAGAAGGTGAAGTCTGGAGGGTGAATCAGAAGAAGCAGAAGAAAGAGAAGGAGAAGGTGAAGTCTGGAGGGTGAAGCAGAAGAAACAGAAGAAGGAGAAGGAGAAGGTGAAGACTGGAGGGTGAATCTGAAGAAGTAGAAGAAGGAGAAGGAGAAGGTGAAGTCTGGAGGGTGAATCAGAAGAAGTAGAAGAAGGAGAAGGAGAAGGTGAAGTCTGGAGGGTGAATCAGAAGAAGCAGAAGAAGGAGAAGGAGAAGGTGAAGTCTGGAGGGTGAATCAGAAGAAGCAGAAGAAGGAGAAGGAGAAGATGAAGTCTGGAGGGTGAATCAGAAGAAGCAGAAGAAGGAGAAGGAGAAGGTGAAGTCTGGAGGGTGAATCAGAAGAAGCAGAAGAAGGAGAAGGAGAAGGTGAAGTTTGGAGGGTGAATCAGAAGAATCAGAAGAAGGAGAAGGAGAAGGTGAAGTCTGGAGGGTGAATCAGAAGAAGCAGAAGAAAGAGAAGGGGAAGGTGAAGTCTGGAGGGTGAAGCAGAAGAAACAGAAGAAGGAGAAGGAGAAGGTGAAGACTGGAGGGTGAATCTGAAGAAGTAGAAGAAGGAGAAGGAGAAGGTGAAGTCTGGAGGGTGAATCAGAAGAAGTAGAAGAAGGAGAAGGAGAAGGTGAAGTCTGGAGGGTGAATCAGAAGAAGCAGAAGAAGGAGAAGGAGAAGGTGAAGTCTGGAGGGTGAATCAGAAGAAGCAGAAGAAGGAGAAGGAGAAGATGAAGTCTGGAGGGTGAATCAGAAGAAGCAGAAGAAGGAGAAGGAGAAGGTGAAGTCTGGAGGGTGAAACAGAAGAAGCAGAAGAAGGAGAAGGAGAAGGTGAAGTCTGGAGGGTGAATCAGAAGAAGCAGAAGAAGGAGAAGTTGAAGGTGAAGTCAGGAGGGTGAATCAGAAGAAGCAGAAGAAGGAGAAGGTGAAGTTAGGAGGGTGAATCAGAAGAAGCAGAAGAAGGAGAAGGAGCAGGTGAAGTCAGGGGGGTGAAGCAGAAGAAGTAGAAGAAGGAGAAGGAGAAGTTGAAGTCAGGACGGTGAAGCAGAAGAAGCAGAAGAAGGAGAAGGAGAAGGTGAAGTCTGGAGGGCGCAGCAGAAGAAGCAGAAGAAGGAGAAGGAGAAGCTGAAGTCTGGAGGGTGAAGCAGAAGAAGCAGTAGAAGGAGAAGGAGAAGGTGAAGTCTGGAGGGTGAATCAGAAGAAGTAGAAGAAGGAGAAGGAGAAGGTGAAGTCAGGAGAGTGAAGCAGAAGAAGCAGAAGATGGAGAAGGAGAAGGAGAAGTCTGGAGGGTGAATCAGAAGAAGTAGAAGAAGGAGAAGGAGAAGGTGAAGTCAGGAGAGTGAAGCAGAAGAAGCAGAAGAAGGAGAAGGAGAAGGTGAAGTCTGGAGGGTGAAGCAGAAGAAGCAGAAGAAGGAGAAGGAGAAGGTGATGTCTGGAGGGCGAAGCAGAAGAAGCAGAAGAAGGAGAAGGAGAAGGTGAAGTCTGGAGGGTGAATCAGAAGAAGTAGAAGAAGGAGAAGGAGAAGGTGAAGTCAGGAGGGTGAAGCAGAAGAAGCAGAAGAAGGAGAAGGAGAAGGTGAAGTCAGGAGGGTGAATCGGAAGAAGTAGAAGAAGGAGAAGGAGAAGGTGAAGTCTGGAGGGTGAATCAGAAGAAGTAGAAGAAGGAGAAGGAGAAGGTGAAGTCTGGAGGGTGAATCAGAAGAAGTAGAAGAAGGAGAAGGGGAAGGTGAAGTCTGGAGGGTGAATCAGAAGAAGCAGAAGAAGGAAAAGGAGAAGGTGAAGTCTGGAGGGAGAAGCAGAAGAAGTAGAAGAAGGAGAAGGAGAAGGTGAAGTCTGGAGGGTGAATCAGAAGAAGTAGAAGAAGGAGAAGGAGAAGGTGAAGTCTGGAGGGTGAATCAGAAGAAGCAGAAGAAGGAGAAGGAGAAGGTGAAGTCTGGAGGGTGAATCAGAAGAAGCAGAAGAAGGAGAAGGAGAAGGTGAAGTCTGGAGGGTGAAACAGAAGAAGCAGAATAAGGAGAAGGAGAAGGTGAAGTCAGGAGGGTGAATCAGAAGAAGCAGAAGAAGGAGAAGGAGAAGGTGAAGTAAGGAGGGTGAATCAGAAGAAGCAGAAGAAGGAGAAGGAGAAGGTGAAGTCTGGAGTGTGAAGCAGAAGAAGCAAAAGAAGGAGAAGGAGAAGGTGAAGTCTGGAGGGTGAATCAGAAGAAGTAGAAGAAGGAGAAGGAGAAGGTGAAGTCTTGAGGGTGAAGCAGAAGAAGTAGAAGAAGGAGAAGGAGAAGGTGAAGTCAGGAGGGTGAATCAAAAGAAGTAGAAGAAGGAGAAGGAGAAGGTGAAGTCAGGAGGGTGAATCAGAAGAAGCAGAAGAAGGAGAAGGAGAAGGTGAAGTCTGGAGGGTGAATCAGAAGAATCAGAAGAAGGAGAAGGAGAAGTTGAAGTCTGGAGGGTGAATCAGAAGAAGCAGAAGAAACAGAAGGAGAAGGTGAAGTCTGGAGGGTGAATCAGAAGAATCAGAAGAAGGAGAAGGAGAAGTTGAAGTCTGGAGGGTGAATCAGAAGAAGCAGAAGAAAGAGAAGGAGAAGGTGAAGTCTGGAGGGTGAAGCAGAAGAAACAGAAGAAGGAGAAGGAGAAGGTGAAGACTGGAGGGTGAATCTGAAGAAGTAGAAGAAGGAGAAGGAGAAGGTGAAGTCTGGAGGGTGAATCAGAAGAAGTAGAAGAAGGAGAAGGAGAAGGTGAAGTCTGGAGGGTGAATCAGAAGAAGCAGAAAAAGGAGAAGGAGAAGGTGAAGTCTGGAGGGTGAATCAGAAGAAGCAGAAGAAGGAGAAGGAGAAGATGAAGTCTGGAGGGTGAATCAGAAGAAGCAGAAGAAGGAGAAGGAGAAGGTGAAGTCTGGAGGGTGAATCAGAAGAAGCAGAAGAAGGAGAAGGAGAAGGTGAAGTCTGGAGGGTGAATCAGAAGAATCAGAAGAAGGAGAAGGAGAGGGTGAAGTCTGGAGGGTGAATCAGAAGAAGCAGAAGAAGGAGAAGGAGAAGGTGAAGTCTGGAGGGTGAATCAGAAGAAGTAGACGAAGGAGAAGGAGAAGGTGAAGTCTGGAGGGTGAATCAGAAGAAGCAGTAGAAGGAGATGGAGAAGGTGAAGTCTGGAAGGTGAATCAGAAGAAGTAGAAGAAGGAGAAGGAGAAGGTGAAGTCTGGAGGGTGAATCAGAAGAAGCAGAAGAAGGAGAAGGAACAGGTGAAGTCTGGAGGGTGAATCAGAAGAAGCAGAAGAAGGAGAAGGAGAAGGTGAAGTCTGGAGGGTGAATGAGAAGAAGCAGAATAAGGAGAAGGAGAAGGTGAAGTCTGGAGGGTGAATCAGAAGAAGCAGAAGAAGGAGAAGGAGAAGGTGAAGTCTGGAGGGTGAATCAGAAGAAGTAGAAGAAGGAGAAGGAGAAGGTGTAGTCTGGAGGGTGACTCAGAAGAAGCAGAAGAAGGAGAAGGAGAAGGTGAAGTCTGGAGGGTGAATCAGAAGAAGCAGAAGAAGGAGAAGGAGAAGGTGAAGTCTGGAGGGTGAATCAGAAGAAGCAGAAGAAGGAGAAGGAGAAGGTGAAGTCAGGAGGGTGAATCAGAAGAAGCAGAAGAAGGAGAAGGAGAAGGTGAAGTTAGGAGGGTGAATCAGAAGAAGCAGAAGAAGGAGAAGGAGCAGGTGATGTCAGGGGGATGAAGCAGAATAAGTAGAAGAAGGAGAAGGAGAAGGTGAAGTCAGGACGGTGAAGCAGAAGAAGCAGAAGAAGGAGAAGGAGAAGGTGAAGTCTGGAGGGTGAATCAGAAGAAGTAGAAGAAGGAAAAGGAGAAGGTCAAGTCTGGAGGGTGAATCAGAAGAAGTAGAAGAAGGAGAAGGAGAAGGTGAAGTCTGGAGGGTGAAGCAGAAGAAGTAGAAGAAGGAGAAGGAGAAGGTGAAGTCAGGATGGTGAATCAGAAGAAGTAGAAGAAGGAGAAGGAGAAGGTGAAGTCTGGAGGGTGAATCAGAAGAAGCAGAAGAAGGAGAAGGAACAGGTGAAGTCTGGAGGGTGAATCAGAAGAAGCAGAAGAAGGAGAAGGAGAAGGTGAAGTCTGGAGGGTGAATGAGAAGAAGCAGAATAAGGAGAAGGAGAAGGTGAAGTCTGGAGGGTGAATCAGAAGAAGCAGAAGAAGGAGAAGGAGAAGGTGAAGTCTGGAGGGTGAATCAGAAGAAGTAGAAGAAGGAGAAGGAGAAGGTGAAGTCTGGAGGGTGAAGCAGAAGAAGGAGAAGGAGAAGGTGAAGTCAGGAGGGTGAATCAGAAGAAGTAGAAGAAGGAGAAGGAGAAGGTGAAATTAGGAGGGTGAATCAGAAGAAGCAGAAGAAGGAGAAGGAGAAGGTGAAGTCTGTAGGGTGAATCCGAAGAATCAGAAGAAGGAGAAGGAGAAGGTGAAGTCTGGAGGGTGAATCAGAAGAAGCAGAAGAAAGAGAAGGAGAAGGTGAAGTCTGGAGGGTGAAGCAGAAGAAACAGAAGAAGGAGAAGGAGAAGCTGAAGACTGGAGGGTGAATCAGAAGAAGTAGAAGAAGGAGAAGGTGAAGTCTGGAGGGTGAATCAGATGAAGTAGAAGAAGGAGAAGGAGAAGGTGAAGTCTGGAGGGTGAATCAGAAGAAGCAGAAGAAGGAGAATGAGAAGGTGAAGTCTGGAGGGTGAATCAGAAGAAGCAGAAGAAGGAGAAGGAGAAGATGAAGTCTGGAGGGTGAATCAGAAGAAGTAGAAGAAGGAGAAGGAGAAGGTGAGGTCTGGAGGGTGAATCAGAAGAAGCAGAAGAAGGAGAAGGAGAAGGTGAAGTCTGGAGGGTGAATCAGAAGAAGCAGAAGAAGGAGAAGGAGAAGGTGAAGTCTGGAGGGTGAATCAGAAGAAACAGAAGAAGGAGAAGGAGAAGGTGAAGTCTGGAGGGTGAATCAGAATAAGTAGAAGAAGGAGAAGGAGAAGGTGTAGTCTGGAGGGTGACTCAGAAGAAGCAGAAGAAGGAGAAGGAGAAGGTGAAGTCTGGAGGGTGAATCAGAAGAAGCAGAAGAAGGAGAAGGAGAAGGTGAAGTCTGGAGGGTGAATCAGAAGAAGCAGAAGAAGGAGAAGGAGAAGGTGAAGTCAGGAGGGTGAATCAGAAGAAGCAGAAGAAGGAGAAGGAGAAGGTGAAGTTAGGAGGGTGAATCAGAAGAAGCAGAAGAAGGAGAAGGAGCAGGTGATGTCAGGGGGATGAAGCAGAATAAGTAGAAGAAGGAGAAGGAGAAGGTGAAGTCAGGACGGTGAAGCAGAAGAAGCAGAAGAAGGAGAAGGAGAAGGTGAAGTCTGGAGGGTGAATCAGAAGAAGTAGAAGAAGGAAAAGGAGAAGGTCAAGTCTGGAGGGTGAATCAGAAGAAGTAGAAGAAGGAGAAGGAGAAGGTGAAGTCTGGAGGGTGAAGCAGAAGAAGTAGAAGAAGGAGAAGGAGAAGGTGAAGTCAGGATGGTGAATCAGAAGAAGTAGAAGAAGGAGAAGGAGAAGGTGAAGTCAGGAGGGTGAATCAGAAGAAGCAGAAGAAGGAGAAGGAGAAGGTGAAGTCTGGAGGGTGAATCAGAAGAATCAGAAGAAGGAGAAGGAGAAGGTGAAGTCAGGACGGTGAAGCAGAAGAAGCAGAAGAAGGAGAAGGAGAAGTTGAAGTCTGGAGGGTGAATGGGAAGAATCAGAAGAAGGAGAAGGAGAGGGTGAAGTCTGGAGGGTGAATCAGAAGAAGCAGAAGAAGGTGAAGGAGAAGGTGAAGTCTGGAGGGTGAATCAAAAGAAGTAGACGAAGGAGAAGGAGAAGGTGAAGTCTGGAGGGTGAATCAGAAGAAGCAGAAGAAGGAGATGGAGAAGGTGAAGTCTGGAGGGTGAATCAGAAGAAGTAGAAGAAGGAGAAGGAGAAGGTGAAGTCTGGAGGGTGAATCAGAAGAAGCAGAAGAAGGAGAAGGAGAAGGTGAAGTCTGGAGGGTGAATCAGAAGAAGTAGAAGAAGGAGAAGGAGAAGGTGAAGTCTGGAGGGTGAATCAGAAGAAGCAGAAGAAGGAGAAGGAGAAGGTGAAGTCTGGAGGGTGAATCAGAAGAAGCAGAAGAAGGAGAAGGAGAAGGTGAAGTCTGGAGGGTGAAACAGAAGAAGCAGAATAAGGAGAAGGAGAAGGTGAAGTCAGGAGGGTGAATCAGAAGAAGCAGAAGAAGGAGAAGGAGAAGGTGAAGTAAGGAGGGTGAATCAGAAGAAGCAGAAGAAGGAGAAGGAGAAGGTGAAGTCTGGAGTGTGAAGCAGAAGAAGCAAAAGAAGGAGAAGGAGAAGGTGAAGTCTGGAGGGTGAATCAGAAGAAGTAGAAGAAGGAGAAGGAGAAGGTGAAGTCTGGAGGGTGAAGCAGAAGAAGTAGAAGAAGGAGAAGAAGAAGGTGAAGTCAGGAGGGTGAAGCAGAAGAAGCAGAAGAAGGAGAAGGAGAAGGTGAAGTCTGGAGGGTGAATCAGAAGAATCAGAAGAAGGAGAAGGAGAGGGTGAAGTCTGGAGGGTGAATCAGAAGAAGCAGAAGAAGGTGAAGGAGAAGGTGAAGTCTGGAGGGTGAATCAGAAGAAGTAGACGAAGGAGAAGGAGAAGGTGAAGTCTGGAGGGTGAATCAGAAGAAGCAGAAGAAGGAGATGGAGAAGGTGAAGTCTGGAGGGTGAATCAGAAGAAGTAGAAGAAGGAGAAGGAGAAGGTGAAGTCTGGAGGGTGAATCAGAAGAAGCAGAAGAAGGAGAAGGAGAAGGTGAAGTCTGGAGGGTGAATCAGAAGAAGTAGAAGAAGGAGAAGGAGAAGGTGAAGTCTGGAGGGTGAATCAGAAGAAGCAGAAGAAGGAGAAGGAGAAGGTGAAGTCTGGAGGGTGAATCAGAAGAAGTAGAAGAAGGAGAAGGAGAAGGTGAAGTCTGGAGGGTGAATCAGAAGAAGCAGAAGAAGGAGAAGGAGAAGGTGAAGTCTGGAGGGTGAATCAGAAGAAGCAGAAGAAGGAGAAGGAGAAGGTGAAGTCTGGAGGGTGAAACAGAAGAAGCAGAATAAGGAGAAGGAGAAGGTGAAGTCAGGAGGGTGAATCAGAAGAAGCAGAAGAAGGAGAAGGAGAAGGTGAAGTAAGGAGGGTGAATCAGAAGAAGCAGAAGAAGGAGAAGGAGAAGGTGAAGTCTGGAGTGTGAAGCAGAAGAAGCAAAAGAAGGAGAAGGAGAAGGTGAAGTCTGGAGGGTGAATCAGAAGAAGTAGAAGAAGGAGAAGGAGAAGGTGAAGTCTGGAGGGTGAAGCAGAAGAAGTAGAAGAAGGAGAAGGAGAAGGTGAAGTCAGGAGGGTGAATCAGAAGAAGTAGAAGAAGGAGAAGGAGAAGGTGAAGTCAGGAGGGTGAATCAGAAGAAGCAGAAGAAGGAGAAGGAGAAGGTGAAGTCTGGAGGGTGAATCAGAAGAATCAGAAGAAGGAGAAGGAGAAGGTGAAGTCAGGACGGTGAAGCAGAAGAAGCAGAAGAAGGAGAAGGAGAAGTTGAAGTCTGGAGGGTGAATCAGAAGAATCAGAAGAAGGAGAAGGAGAGGGTGAAGTCTGGAGGGTGAATCAGAAGAAGCAGAAGAAGGTGAAGGAGAAGGTGAAGTCTGGAGGGTGAATCAAAAGAAGTAGACGAAGGAGAAGGAGAAGGTGAAGTCTGGAGGGTGAATCAGAAGAAGCAGAAGAAGGAGATGGAGAAGGTGAAGTCTGGAGGGTGAATCAGAAGAAGTAGAAGAAGGAGAAGGAGAAGGTGAAGTCTGGAGGGTGAATCAGAAGAAGCAGAAGAAGGAGAAGGAGAAGGTGAAGTCTGGAGGGTGAATCAGAAGAAGTAGAAGAAGGAGAAGGAGAAGGTGAAGTCTGGAGGGTGAATCAGAAGAAGCAGAAGAAGGAGAAGGAGAAGGTGAAGTCTGGAGGGTGAATCAGAAGAAGCAGAAGAAGGAGAAGGAGAAGGTGAAGTCTGGAGGGTGAAACAGAAGAAGCAGAATAAGGAGAAGGAGAAGGTGAAGTCAGGAGGGTGAATCAGAAGAAGCAGAAGAAGGAGAAGGAGAAGGTGAAGTAAGGAGGGTGAATCAGAAGAAGCAGAAGAAGGAGAAGGAGAAGGTGAAGTCTGGAGTGTGAAGCAGAAGAAGCAAAAGAAGGAGAAGGAGAAGGTGAAGTCTGGAGGGTGAATCAGAAGAAGTAGAAGAAGGAGAAGGAGAAGGTGAAGTCTGGAGGGTGAAGCAGAAGAAGTAGAAGAAGGAGAAGAAGAAGGTGAAGTCAGGAGGGTGAAGCAGAAGAAGCAGAAGAAGGAGAAGGAGAAGGTGAAGTCTGGAGGGTGAATCAGAAGAAGCAGAAGAAGGAGAAGGAGAAGGTGAAGTCAGGAGGGTGAATCAGAAGAAGCAGAAGAAGGAGAAGGAGAAGGTGAAGTTAGGAGGGTGAATCAGAAGAAGCAGAAGAAGGAGAAGGAGAAGGTGAAGTCAGGAGGGTGAATCAGAAGAAGCAGAAGAAGGAGAAGGAGAAGGTGAAGTTAGGAGGGTGAATCAGAAGAAGCAGAAGAAGGAGAAGGAGCAGGTGATGTCAGGGGGATGAAGCAGAATAAGTAGAAGAAGGAGAAGGAGAAGGTGAAGTCAGGACGGTGAAGCAGAAGAAGCAGAAGAAGGAGAAGGAGAAGGTGAAGTCTGGAGGGTGAATCAGAAGAAGTAGAAGAAGGAAAAGGAGAAGGTCAAGTCTGGAGGGTGAATCAGAAGAAGTAGAAGAAGGAGAAGGAGAAGGTGAAGTCTGGAGGGTGAAGCAGAAGAAGTAGAAGAAGGAGAAGGAGAAGGTGAAGTCAGGATGGTGAATCAGAAGAAGTAGAAGAAGGAGAAGGAGAAGGTGAAGTCTGGAGGGTGAATCAGAAGAAGCAGAAGAAGGAGAAGGAGAAGGTGAAGTCTGGAGGGTGAATCAGAAGAAGCAGAAGAAGGAGAAGGAGAAGGTGAAGTCTGGAGGGTGAATCAGAAGAAACAGAAGAAGGAGAAGGAGAAGGTGAAGTCTGGAGGGTGAATCAGAATAAGTAGAAGAAGGAGAAGGAGAAGGTGTAGTCTGGAGGGTGACTCAGAAGAAGCAGAAGAAGGAGAAGGAGAAGGTGAAGTCTGGAGGGTGAATCAGAAGAAGCAGAAGAAGGAGAAGGAGAAGGTGAAGTCTGGAGGGTGAATCAGAAGAAGCAGAAGAAGGAGAAGGAGAAGGTGAAGTCAGGAGGGTGAATCAGAAGAAGCAGAAGAAGGAGAAGGAGAAGGTGAAGTTAGGAGGGTGAATCAGAAGAAGCAGAAGAAGGAGAAGGAGCAGGTGATGTCAGGGGGATGAAGCAGAATAAGTAGAAGAAGGAGAAGGAGAAGGTGAAGTCAGGACGGTGAAGCAGAAGAAGCAGAAGAAGGAGAAGGAGAAGGTGAAGTCTGGAGGGTGAATCAGAAGAAGTAGAAGAAGGAAAAGGAGAAGGTCAAGTCTGGAGGGTGAATCAGAAGAAGTAGAAGAAGGAGAAGGAGAAGGTGAAGTCTGGAGGGTGAAGCAGAAGAAGTAGAAGAAGGAGAAGGAGAAGGTGAAGTCAGGATGGTGAATCAGAAGAAGTAGAAGAAGGAGAAGGAGAAGGTGAAGTCAGGAGGGTGAATCAGAAGAAGCAGAAGAAGGAGAAGGAGAAGGTGAAGTCTGGAGGGTGAATCAGAAGAATCAGAAGAAGGAGAAGGAGAAGGTGAAGTCAGGACGGTGAAGCAGAAGAAGCAGAAGAAGGAGAAGGAGAAGTTGAAGTCTGGAGGGTGAATCAGAAGAATCAGAAGAAGGAGAAGGAGAGGGTGAAGTCTGGAGGGTGAATCAGAAGAAGCAGAAGAAGGTGAAGGAGAAGGTGAAGTCTGGAGGGTGAATCAAAAGAAGTAGACGAAGGAGAAGGAGAAGGTGAAGTCTGGAGGGTGAATCAGAAGAAGCAGAAGAAGGAGATGGAGAAGGTGAAGTCTGGAGGGTGAATCAGAAGAAGTAGAAGAAGGAGAAGGAGAAGGTGAAGTCTGGAGGGTGAATCAGAAGAAGCAGAAGAAGGAGAAGGAGAAGGTGAAGTCTGGAGGGTGAATCAGAAGAAGTAGAAGAAGGAGAAGGAGAAGGTGAAGTCTGGAGGGTGAATCAGAAGAAGCAGAAGAAGGAGAAGGAGAAGGTGAAGTCTGGAGGGTGAATCAGAAGAAGCAGAAGAAGGAGAAGGAGAAGGTGAAGTCTGGAGGGTGAAACAGAAGAAGCAGAATAAGGAGAAGGAGAAGGTGAAGTCAGGAGGGTGAATCAGAAGAAGCAGAAGAAGGAGAAGGAGAAGGTGAAGTAAGGAGGGTGAATCAGAAGAAGCAGAAGAAGGAGAAGGAGAAGGTGAAGTCTGGAGTGTGAAGCAGAAGAAGCAAAAGAAGGAGAAGGAGAAGGTGAAGTCTGGAGGGTGAATCAGAAGAAGTAGAAGAAGGAGAAGGAGAAGGTGAAGTCTGGAGGGTGAAGCAGAAGAAGTAGAAGAAGGAGAAGAAGAAGGTGAAGTCAGGAGGGTGAAGCAGAAGAAGCAGAAGAAGGAGAAGGAGAAGGTGAAGTCTGGAGGGTGAATCAGAAGAATCAGAAGAAGGAGAAGGAGAGGGTGAAGTCTGGAGGGTGAATCAGAAGAAGCAGAAGAAGGTGAAGGAGAAGGTGAAGTCTGGAGGGTGAATCAGAAGAAGTAGACGAAGGAGAAGGAGAAGGTGAAGTCTGGAGGGTGAATCAGAAGAAGCAGAAGAAGGAGATGGAGAAGGTGAAGTCTGGAGGGTGAATCAGAAGAAGTAGAAGAAGGAGAAGGAGAAGGTGAAGTCTGGAGGGTGAATCAGAAGAAGCAGAAGAAGGAGAAGGAGAAGGTGAAGTCTGGAGGGTGAATCAGAAGAAGTAGAAGAAGGAGAAGGAGAAGGTGAAGTCTGGAGGGTGAATCAGAAGAAGCAGAAGAAGGAGAAGGAGAAGGTGAAGTCTGGAGGGTGAATCAGAAGAAGTAGAAGAAGGAGAAGGAGAAGGTGAAGTCTGGAGGGTGAATCAGAAGAAGCAGAAGAAGGAGAAGGAGAAGGTGAAGTCTGGAGGGTGAATCAGAAGAAGCAGAAGAAGGAGAAGGAGAAGGTGAAGTCTGGAGGGTGAAACAGAAGAAGCAGAATAAGGAGAAGGAGAAGGTGAAGTCAGGAGGGTGAATCAGAAGAAGCAGAAGAAGGAGAAGGAGAAGGTGAAGTAAGGAGGGTGAATCAGAAGAAGCAGAAGAAGGAGAAGGAGAAGGTGAAGTCTGGAGTGTGAAGCAGAAGAAGCAAAAGAAGGAGAAGGAGAAGGTGAAGTCTGGAGGGTGAATCAGAAGAAGTAGAAGAAGGAGAAGGAGAAGGTGAAGTCTGGAGGGTGAAGCAGAAGAAGTAGAAGAAGGAGAAGGAGAAGGTGAAGTCAGGAGGGTGAATCAGAAGAAGTAGAAGAAGGAGAAGGAGAAGGTGAAGTCAGGAGGGTGAATCAGAAGAAGCAGAAGAAGGAGAAGGAGAAGGTGAAGTCTGGAGGGTGAATCAGAAGAATCAGAAGAAGGAGAAGGAGAAGGTGAAGTCAGGACGGTGAAGCAGAAGAAGCAGAAGAAGGAGAAGGAGAAGTTGAAGTCTGGAGGGTGAATCAGAAGAATCAGAAGAAGGAGAAGGAGAGGGTGAAGTCTGGAGGGTGAATCAGAAGAAGCAGAAGAAGGTGAAGGAGAAGGTGAAGTCTGGAGGGTGAATCAAAAGAAGTAGACGAAGGAGAAGGAGAAGGTGAAGTCTGGAGGGTGAATCAGAAGAAGCAGAAGAAGGAGATGGAGAAGGTGAAGTCTGGAGGGTGAATCAGAAGAAGTAGAAGAAGGAGAAGGAGAAGGTGAAGTCTGGAGGGTGAATCAGAAGAAGCAGAAGAAGGAGAAGGAGAAGGTGAAGTCTGGAGGGTGAATCAGAAGAAGTAGAAGAAGGAGAAGGAGAAGGTGAAGTCTGGAGGGTGAATCAGAAGAAGCAGAAGAAGGAGAAGGAGAAGGTGAAGTCTGGAGGGTGAATCAGAAGAAGCAGAAGAAGGAGAAGGAGAAGGTGAAGTCTGGAGGGTGAAACAGAAGAAGCAGAATAAGGAGAAGGAGAAGGTGAAGTCAGGAGGGTGAATCAGAAGAAGCAGAAGAAGGAGAAGGAGAAGGTGAAGTAAGGAGGGTGAATCAGAAGAAGCAGAAGAAGGAGAAGGAGAAGGTGAAGTCTGGAGTGTGAAGCAGAAGAAGCAAAAGAAGGAGAAGGAGAAGGTGAAGTCTGGAGGGTGAATCAGAAGAAGTAGAAGAAGGAGAAGGAGAAGGTGAAGTCTGGAGGGTGAAGCAGAAGAAGTAGAAGAAGGAGAAGAAGAAGGTGAAGTCAGGAGGGTGAAGCAGAAGAAGCAGAAGAAGGAGAAGGAGAAGGTGAAGTCTGGAGGGTGAATCAGAAGAAGCAGAAGAAGGAGAAGGAGAAGGTGAAGTCAGGAGGGTGAATCAGAAGAAGCAGAAGAAGGAGAAGGAGAAGGTGAAGTTAGGAGGGTGAATCAGAAGAAGCAGAAGAAGGAGAAGGAGAAGGTGAAGTCAGGAGGGTGAATCAGAAGAAGCAGAAGAAGGAGAAGGAGAAGGTGAAGTTAGGAGGGTGAATCAGAAGAAGCAGAAGAAGGAGAAGGAGCAGGTGATGTCAGGGGGATGAAGCAGAATAAGTAGAAGAAGGAGAAGGAGAAGGTGAAGTCAGGACGGTGAAGCAGAAGAAGCAGAAGAAGGAGAAGGAGAAGGTGAAGTCTGGAGGGTGAATCAGAAGAAGTAGAAGAAGGAAAAGGAGAAGGTCAAGTCTGGAGGGTGAATCAGAAGAAGTAGAAGAAGGAGAAGGAGAAGGTGAAGTCTGGAGGGTGAAGCAGAAGAAGTAGAAGAAGGAGAAGGAGAAGGTGAAGTCAGGATGGTGAATCAGAAGAAGTAGAAGAAGGAGAAGGAGAAGGTGAAGTCTGGAGGGTGAATCAGAAGAAGCAGAAGAAGGAGAAGGAACAGGTGAAGTCTGGAGGGTGAATCAGAAGAAGCAGAAGAAGGAGAAGGAGAAGGTGAAGTCTGGAGGGTGAATGAGAAGAAGCAGAATAAGGAGAAGGAGAAGGTGAAGTCTGGAGGGTGAATCAGAAGAAGCAGAAGAAGGAGAAGGAGAAGGTGAAGTCTGGAGGGTGAATCAGAAGAAGTAGAAGAAGGAGAAGGAGAAGGTGAAGTCTGGAGGGTGAAGCAGAAGAAGGAGAAGGAGAAGGTGAAGTCAGGAGGGTGAATCAGAAGAAGTAGAAGAAGGAGAAGGAGAAGGTGAAATCAGGAGGGTGAATCAGAAGAAGCAGAAGAAGGAGAAGGAGAAGGTGAAGTCTGTAGGGTGAATCCGAAGAATCAGAAGAAGGAGAAGGAGAAGGTGAAGTCTGGAGGGTGAATCAGAAGAAGCAGAAGAAAGAGAAGGAGAAGGTGAAGTCTGGAGGGTGAAGCAGAAGAAACAGAAGAAGGAGAAGGAGAAGCTGAAGACTGGAGGGTGAATCAGAAGAAGTAGAAGAAGGAGAAGGTGAAGTCTGGAGGGTGAATCAGATGAAGTAGAAGAAGGAGAAGGAGAAGGTGAAGTCTGGAGGGTGAATCAGAAGAAGCAGAAGAAGGAGAATGAGAAGGTGAAGTCTGGAGGGTGAATCAGAAGAAGCAGAAGAAGGAGAAGGAGAAGATGAAGTCTGGAGGGTGAATCAGAAGAAGTAGAAGAAGGAGAAGGAGAAGGTGAGGTCTGGAGGGTGAATCAGAAGAAGCAGAAGAAGGAGAAGGAGAAGGTGAAGTCTGGAGGGTGAATCAGAAGAAGCAGAAGAAGGAGAAGGAGAAGGTGAAGTCTGGAGGGTGAATCAGAAGAAACAGAAGAAGGAGAAGGAGAAGGTGAAGTCTGGAGGGTGAATCAGAATAAGTAGAAGAAGGAGAAGGAGAAGGTGTAGTCTGGAGGGTGACTCAGAAGAAGCAGAAGAAGGAGAAGGAGAAGGTGAAGTCTGGAGGGTGAATCAGAAGAAGCAGAAGAAGGAGAAGGAGAAGGTGAAGTCTGGAGGGTGAATCAGAAGATGCAGAAGAAGGAGAAGGAGAAGGTGAAGTCAGGAGGGTGAATCAGAAGAAGCAGAAGAAGGAGAAGGAGAAGGTGAAGTTAGGAGGGTGAATCAGAAGAAGCAGAAGAAGGAGAAGGAGCAGGTGATGTCAGGGGGATGAAGCAGAATAAGTAGAAGAAGGAGAAGGAGAAGGTGAAGTCAGGACGGTGAAGCAGAAGAAGCAGAAGAAGGAGAAGGAGAAGGTGAAGTCTGGAGGGTGAATCAGAAGAAGTAGAAGAAGGAAAAGGAGAAGGTCAAGTCTGGAGGGTGAATCAGAAGAAGTAGAAGAAGGAGAAGGAGAAGGTGAAGTCTGGAGGGTGAAGCAGAAGAAGTAGAAGAAGGAGAAGGAGAAGGTGAAGTCAGGATGGTGAATCAGAAGAAGTAGAAGAAGGAGAAGGAGAAGGTGAAGTCAGGAGGGTGAATCAGAAGAAGCAGAAGAAGGAGAAGGAGAAGGTGAAGTCTGGAGGGTGAATCAGAAGAATCAGAAGAAGGAGAAGGAAAAGGTGAAGTCAGGACGGTGAAGCAGAAGAAGCAGAAGAAGGAGAAGGAGAAGTTGAAGTCTGGAGGGTGAATCAGAAGAATCAGAAGAAGGAGAAGGAGAGGGTGAAGTCTGGAGGGTGAATCAGAAGAAGTAGAAGAAGGTGAAGGAGAAGGTGAAGTCTGGAGGGTGAATCAAAAGAAGTAGACGAAGGAGAAGGAGAAGGTGAAGTCTGGAGGGTGAATCAGAAGAAGCAGAAGAAGGAGATGGAGAAGGTGAAGTCTGGAGGGTGAATCAGAAGAAGTAGAAGAAGGAGAAGGAGAAGGTGAAGTCTGGAGGGTGAATCAGAAGAAGCAGAAGAAGGAGAAGGAGAAGGTGAAGTCTGGAGGGTGAATCAGAAGAAGTAGAAGAAGGAGAAGGAGAAGGTGAAGTCTGGAGGGTGAATCAGAAGAAGCAGAAGAAGGAGAAGGAGAAGGTGAAGTCTGGAGGGTGAATCAGAAGAAGCAGAAGAAGGAGAAGGAGAAGGTGAAGTCTGGAGGGTGAAACAGAAGAAGCAGAATAAGGAGAAGGAGAAGGTGAAGTCAGGAGGGTGAATCAGAAGAAGCAGAAGAAGGAGAAGGAGAAGGTGAAGTAAGGAGGGTGAATCAGAAGAAGCAGAAGAAGGAGAAGGAGAAGGTGAAGTCTGGAGTGTGAAGCAGAAGAAGCAAAAGAAGGAGAAGGAGAAGGTGAAGTCTGGAGGGTGAATCAGAAGAAGTAGAAGAAGGAGAAGGAGAAGGTGAAGTCTGGAGGGTGAAGCAGAAGAAGTAGAAGAAGGAGAAGAAGAAGGTGAAGTCAGGAGGGTGAAGCAGAAGAAGCAGAAGAAGGAGAAGGAGAAGGTGAAGTCTGGAGGGTGAATCAGAAGAATCAGAAGAAGGAGAAGGAGAGGGTGAAGTCTGGAGGGTGAATCAGAAGAAGCAGAAGAAGGTGAAGGAGAAGGTGAAGTCTGGAGGGTGAATCAGAAGAAGTAGACGAAGGAGAAGGAGAAGGTGAAGTCTGGAGGGTGAATCAGAAGAAGCAGAAGAAGGAGATGGAGAAGGTGAAGTCTGGAGGGTGAATCAGAAGAAGTAGAAGAAGGAGAAGGAGAAGGTGAAGTCTGGAGGGTGAATCAGAAGAAGCAGAAGAAGGAGAAGGAGAAGGTGAAGTCTGGAGGGTGAATCAGAAGAAGTAGAAGAAGGAGAAGGAGAAGGTGAAGTCTGGAGGGTGAATCAGAAGAAGCAGAAGAAGGAGAAGGAGAAGGTGAAGTCTGGAGGGTGAATCAGAAGAAGTAGAAGAAGGAGAAGGAGAAGGTGAAGTCTGGAGGGTGAATCAGAAGAAGCAGAAGAAGGAGAAGGAGAAGGTGAAGTCTGGAGGGTGAATCAGAAGAAGCAGAAGAAGGAGAAGGAGAAGGTGAAGTCTGGAGGGTGAAACAGAAGAAGCAGAATAAGGAGAAGGAGAAGGTGAAGTCAGGAGGGTGAATCAGAAGAAGCAGAAGAAGGAGAAGGAGAAGGTGAAGTAAGGAGGGTGAATCAGAAGAAGCAGAAGAAGGAGAAGGAGAAGGTGAAGTCTGGAGTGTGAAGCAGAAGAAGCAAAAGAAGGAGAAGGAGAAGGTGAAGTCTGGAGGGTGAATCAGAAGAAGTAGAAGAAGGAGAAGGAGAAGGTGAAGTCTGGAGGGTGAAGCAGAAGAAGTAGAAGAAGGAGAAGGAGAAGGTGAAGTCAGGAGGGTGAATCAGAAGAAGTAGAAGAAGGAGAAGGAGAAGGTGAAGTCAGGAGGGTGAATCAGAAGAAGCAGAAGAAGGAGAAGGAGAAGGTGAAGTCTGGAGGGTGAATCAGAAGAATCAGAAGAAGGAGAAGGAGAAGGTGAAGTCAGGACGGTGAAGCAGAAGAAGCAGAAGAAGGAGAAGGAGAAGTTGAAGTCTGGAGGGTGAATCAGAA
This sequence comes from Somniosus microcephalus, assembly GCF_052327205.1. NCBI lineage: Eukaryota > Metazoa > Chordata > Chondrichthyes > Squaliformes > Somniosidae > Somniosus > Somniosus microcephalus. The sequence continues at coordinate 91,666 of NW_028225657.1, read as the reverse complement.
GAATCAGAAGAAGGAGAAGGAGAGGGTGAAGTCTGGAGGGTGAATCAGAAGAAGCAGAAGAAGGTGAAGGAGAAGGTGAAGTCTGGAGGGTGAATCAAAAGAAGTAGACGAAGGAGAAGGAGAAGGTGAAGTCTGGAGGGTGAATCAGAAGAAGCAGAAGAAGGAGATGGAGAAGGTGAAGTCTGGAGGGTGAATCAGAAGAAGTAGAAGAAGGAGAAGGAGAAGGTGAAGTCTGGAGGGTGAATCAGAAGAAGCAGAAGAAGGAGAAGGAGAAGGTGAAGTCTGGAGGGTGAATCAGAAGAAGTAGAAGAAGGAGAAGGAGAAGGTGAAGTCTGGAGGGTGAATCAGAAGAAGCAGAAGAAGGAGAAGGAGAAGGTGAAGTCTGGAGGGTGAATCAGAAGAAGCAGAAGAAGGAGAAGGAGAAGGTGAAGTCTGGAGGGTGAAACAGAAGAAGCAGAATAAGGAGAAGGAGAAGGTGAAGTCAGGAGGGTGAATCAGAAGAAGCAGAAGAAGGAGAAGGAGAAGGTGAAGTAAGGAGGGTGAATCAGAAGAAGCAGAAGAAGGAGAAGGAGAAGGTGAAGTCTGGAGTGTGAAGCAGAAGAAGCAAAAGAAGGAGAAGGAGAAGGTGAAGTCTGGAGGGTGAATCAGAAGAAGTAGAAGAAGGAGAAGGAGAAGGTGAAGTCTGGAGGGTGAAGCAGAAGAAGTAGAAGAAGGAGAAGAAGAAGGTGAAGTCAGGAGGGTGAAGCAGAAGAAGCAGAAGAAGGAGAAGGAGAAGGTGAAGTCTGGAGGGTGAATCAGAAGAATCAGAAGAAGGAGAAGGAGAGGGTGAAGTCTGGAGGGTGAATCAGAAGAAGCAGAAGAAGGTGAAGGAGAAGGTGAAGTCTGGAGGGTGAATCAGAAGAAGTAGACGAAGGAGAAGGAGAAGGTGAAGTCTGGAGGGTGAATCAGAAGAAGCAGAAGAAGGAGATGGAGAAGGTGAAGTCTGGAGGGTGAATCAGAAGAAGTAGAAGAAGGAGAAGGAGAAGGTGAAGTCTGGAGGGTGAATCAGAAGAAGCAGAAGAAGGAGAAGGAGAAGGTGAAGTCTGGAGGGTGAATCAGAAGAAGTAGAAGAAGGAGAAGGAGAAGGTGAAGTCTGGAGGGTGAATCAGAAGAAGCAGAAGAAGGAGAAGGAGAAGGTGAAGTCTGGAGGGTGAATCAGAAGAAGTAGAAGAAGGAGAAGGAGAAGGTGAAGTCTGGAGGGTGAATCAGAAGAAGCAGAAGAAGGAGAAGGAGAAGGTGAAGTCTGGAGGGTGAATCAGAAGAAGCAGAAGAAGGAGAAGGAGAAGGTGAAGTCTGGAGGGTGAAACAGAAGAAGCAGAATAAGGAGAAGGAGAAGGTGAAGTCAGGAGGGTGAATCAGAAGAAGCAGAAGAAGGAGAAGGAGAAGGTGAAGTAAGGAGGGTGAATCAGAAGAAGCAGAAGAAGGAGAAGGAGAAGGTGAAGTCTGGAGTGTGAAGCAGAAGAAGCAAAAGAAGGAGAAGGAGAAGGTGAAGTCTGGAGGGTGAATCAGAAGAAGTAGAAGAAGGAGAAGGAGAAGGTGAAGTCTGGAGGGTGAAGCAGAAGAAGTAGAAGAAGGAGAAGGAGAAGGTGAAGTCAGGAGGGTGAATCAGAAGAAGTAGAAGAAGGAGAAGGAGAAGGTGAAGTCAGGAGGGTGAATCAGAAGAAGCAGAAGAAGGAGAAGGAGAAGGTGAAGTCTGGAGGGTGAATCAGAAGAATCAGAAGAAGGAGAAGGAGAAGTTGAAGTCTGGAGGGTGAATCAGAAGAAGCAGAAGAAAGAGAAGGAGAAGGTGAAGTCTGGAGGGTGAATCAGAAGAATCAGAAGAAGGAGAAGGAGAAGTTGAAGTCTGGAGGGTGAATCAGAAGAAGCAGAAGAAAGAGAAGGAGAAGGTGAAGTCTGGAGGGTGAAGCAGAAGAAACAGAAGAAGGAGAAGGAGAAGGTGAAGACTGGAGGGTGAATCTGAAGAAGTAGAAGAAGGAGAAGGAGAAGGTGAAGTCTGGAGGGTGAATCAGAAGAAGTAGAAGAAGGAGAAGGAGAAGGTGAAGTCTGGAGGGTGAATCAGAAGAAGCAGAAGAAGGAGAAGGAGAAGGTGAAGTCTGGAGGGTGAATCAGAAGAAGCAGAAGAAGGAGAAGGAGAAGATGAAGTCTGGAGGGTGAATCAGAAGAAGCAGAAGAAGGAGAAGGAGAAGGTGAAGTCTGGAGGGTGAATCAGAAGAAGCAGAAGAAGGAGAAGGAGAAGGTGAAGTCTGGAGGGTGAATCAGAAGAATCAGAAGAAGGAGAAGGAGAGGGTGAAGTCTGGAGGGTGAATCAGAAGAAGCAGAAGAAGGTGAAGGAGAAGGTGAAGTCTGGAGGGTGAATCAGAAGAAGTAGACGAAGGAGAAGGAGAAGGTGAAGTCTGGAGGGTGAATCAGAAGAAGCAGAAGAAGGAGATGGAGAAGGTGAAGTCTGGAAGGTGAATCAGAAGAAGTAGAAGAAGGAGAAGGAGAAGGTGAAGTCTGGAGGGTGAATCAGAAGAAGCAGAAGAAGGAGAAGGAACAGGTGAAGTCTGGAGGGTGAATCAGAAGAAGCAGAAGAAGGAGAAGGAGAAGGTGAAGTCTGGAGGGTGAATGAGAAGAAGCAGAATAAGGAGAAGGAGAAGGTGAAGTCTGGAGGGTGAATCAGAAGAAGCAGAAGAAGGAGAAGGAGAAGGTAAAGTCTGGAGGGTGAATCAGAAGAAGTAGAAGAAGGAGAAGGAGAAGGTGAAGTCTGGAGGGTGAAGCAGAAGAAGGAGAAGGAGAAGGTGAAGTCAGGAGGGTGAATCAGAAGAAGTAGAAGAAGGAGAAGGAGAAGGTGAAATCAGGAGGGTGAATCAGAAGAAGCAGAAGAAGGAGAAGGAGAAGGTGAAGTCTGTAGGGTGAATCAGAAGAATCAGAAGAAGGAGAAGGAGAAGGTGAAGTCTGGAGGGTGAATCAGAAGAAGCAGAAGAAAGAGAAGGAGAAGGTGAAGTCTGGAGGGTGAAGCAGAAGAAACAGAAGAAGGAGAAGGAGAAGGTGAAGACTGGAGGGTGAATCAGAAGAAGTAGAAGAAGGAGAAGGTGAAGTCTGGAGGGTGAATCAGAAGAAGTAGAAGAAGGAGAAGGAGAAGGTGAAGTCTGGAGGGTGAATCAGAAGAAGCAGAAGAAGGAGAAGGAGAAGGTGAAGTCTGGAGGGTGAATCAGAAGAAGCAGAAGAAGGAGAAGGAGAAGATGAAGTCTGGAGGGTGAATCAGAAGAAGTAGAAGAAGGAGAAGGAGAAGGTGAGGTCTGGAGGGTGAATCAGAAGAAGCAGAAGAAGGAGAAGGAGAAGGTGAAGTCTGGAGGGTGAATCAGAAGAAGCAGAAGAAGGAGAAGGAGAAGGTGAAGTCTGGAGGGTGAATCAGAAGAAACAGAAGAAGGAGAAGGAGAAGGTGAAGTCTGGAGGGTGAATCAGAAGAAGTAGAAGAAGGAGAAGGAGAAGGTATAGTCTGGAGGGTGAATCAGAAGAAGCAGAAGAAGGAGAAGAAGAAGGTGAAGTCTGGAGGGTGAATCAGAAGAAGCAGAAGAAGGAGAAGGAGGAGGTGAAGTCTGGAGGGTGAATCACAAGAAGCAGAAGAAGGAGAAGGAGAAGGTGAAGTCAGGAGGGTGAATCAGAAGAAGCAGAAGAAGGAGAAGGAGAAGGTGAAGTTAGGAGGGTGAATCAGAAGAAGCAGAAGAAGGAGAAGGAGCAGGTGATGTCAGGGGGATGAAGCAGAATAAGTAGAAGAAGGAGAAGGAGAAGGTGAAGTCAGGACGGTGAAGCAGAAGAAGCAGAAGAAGGAGAAGGAGAAGGTGAAGTCTGGAGGGTGAATCAGAAGAAGTAGAAGAAGGAAAAGGAGAAGGTCAAGTCTGGAGGGTGAATCAGAAGAAGTAGAAGAAGGAGAAGGAGAAGGTGAAGTCTGGAGGGTGAAGCAGAAGAAGTAGAAGAAGGAGAAGGAGAAGGTGAAGTCAGGATGGTGAATCAGAAGAAGTAGAAGAAGGAGAAGGAGAAGGTGAAGTCAGGAGGGTGAATCAGAAGAAGCAGAAGAAGGAGAAGGAGAAGGTGAAGTCTGGAGGGTGAATCAGAAGAATCAGAAGAAGGAGAAGGAGAAGGTGAAGTCAGGAGGGTGAATCAGAAGAAGCAGAAGAAAGAGAAGGAGAAGGTGAAGTCTGGAGGGTGAATCAGAAGAAGTAGAAGAAGGAGAAGGAGAAGGTGAAGTCTGGAGGGTGAATCAGAAGAAGCAGAAGAAGGAGAAGGAGAAGGTGAAGTCTGGAGGGTGAATCAGAAGAAGCAGAAGAAGGAGAAGGAGAAGGTGAAGTCTGCAGGGTGAATCAGAAGAAGCAGAAGAAGGAGAAGGAGAAGGTGAAGTCTGGAGGGTGAATCAGAAGAAGCAGAATAAGGAGAAGGAGAAGGTGAAGTCTGGAGGGTGAATCAGAAGAAGCAGAAGAAGGAGAAGGAGAAGGTGAAGTCTGGAGGGTGAATCAGAAGAAGTAGAAGAAGGAGAAGGAGAAGTTGAAGTCTGGAGGGTGAAGCAGAAGAATTAGAAGATGGAGAAGGAGAAGGTGAAGTCAGGAGGGTGAATCAGAAGAAGTAGAAGAAGGAGAAGGAGAAGGTGAAGTCAGGAGGGTGAATCAGAAGAAGCAGAAGATGGAGAAGGAGATGGTGAAGTCTGGAGGGTGAATCAGAAGAATCAGAAGAAGGAGAAGGAGAAGGTGAAGTCTGGAGGGTGAATCAGAAGAAGCAGAGGAAGGAGAAGGAGAAGGTGAAGTCTGGAGGGTGAATCAGAAGAAGCAGAATAAGGAGAAGGAGAAGGTGAAGTCTGGAGGGTGAATCAGAAGAAGCAGAATAAGGAGAAGGAGAAGGTGAAGTCTGGAGGGTGAATCAGAAGAAGCAGAAGAAGGAGAAGGAGAAGGTGAAGTCTGGAGGGTGAAGCAGAAGAAGTAGAAGAAGGAGAAGGAGAAGGTGAAGTCAGGTGGGTGAATCAGAAGAAGTAGAAGGAGAAGGAGAAGGTGAAGTCAGGAGGGTGAATCAGAAGAAGCAGAAGAAGGAGAAGGAGAAGGTGAAGTCTGGAGGGTGAATCAGAAGAATCAGAAGAAGGAGAAGGAGAAGGTGAAGTCTGGAGGGTGAATCAGAAGATGCAGAAGAAAGAGAAGGAGAAGGTGAAGTCTGGAGGGTGAAGCAGAAGAAACAGAAGAAGGAGAAGGAGAAGGTGAAGACTGGAGGGTGAATCAGAAGAAGTAGAAGAAGGAGAAGGAGAAGGTGAAGTCTGGAGGGTGAATCAGAAGAAGTAGAAGAAGGAGAAGGAGAAGGTGAAGTCTGGAGGGTGAATCAGAAGAAGCAGAAGAAGGAGAAGGAGAAGGTGAAGTCTGGAGGGTGAATCAGAAGAAGCAGAAGAAGGAGAAGGAGAAGATGAAGTCTGGAGGGTGAATCAGAAGAAGTAGAAGAAGGAGAAGGAGAAGGTGAAGTCTGGAGGGTGAATCAGAAGTAGTAGAAGAAGGAGAAGGAGAAGGTGAAGTCTGGAGGGTGAATCAGAAGAAACAGAAGAAGGAGAAGGAGAAGGTGAAGTCTGGAGGGTGAATCAGAAGAAGTAGAAGAAGGAGAAGGAGAAGGTGTAGTCTGGAGGGTGAATCAGAAGAAGTAGACGAAGGAGAAGGAGAAGGTGAAGTCTGGAGGGTGAATCAGATGAAGCAGAAGAAGGAGATGGAGAAGGTGAAGTCTGGAGGGTGAATCAGAAGAAGTAGAAGAAGGAGAAGGAGAAGGTGAAGTCTGGAGGGTGAATCAGAAGAAGCAGAAGAAGGAGAAGGAGAAGGTGAAGTGTGGAGGGTGAATCAGAAGAAGCAGAAGAAGGAGAAGGAGAAGGTGAAGTCTGGAGGGTGATTCAGAAGAAGCAGAATAAGGAGAAGGTGAAGGTGAAGTCTGGAGGGTGAATCAGAAGAAGCAGAAGAAGGAGAAGGAGAAGGTGAAGTCTGGAGGGTGAATCAGAAGAAGTAGAAGAAGGAGAAGGAGAAGGTGAAGTCTGGAGGGTGAATCAGAAGAAGTAGAAGAAGGAGAAGGAGAAGGTGAAGGCTGGAGGGTGAATCAGAAGACGTAGAAGAAGGAGAAGGAGAAGGTGAAGTCTGGAGGGTGAAGCAGAAGAAGTAGAAGAAGGAGAAGGAGAAGGTGAAGTCAGGAGGGTGAATCAGAAGATGAAGAAGAAGGAGAAGGAGAAGGTGAGGTCAGGAGGGTGAATCAGAAGATGTAGAAGAAGGAGAAGGAGAAGGTGAAGTCAGGAGGGTTAATCAGAAGAAGCAGAAGAAGGAGAAGGAGAAGGTGAAGTCTGGAGGGTGAATCAGAAGAAGTAGAAGAAGGAGAAGGAGAAGATGAAGTCTGGAGGGTGAATCAGAAGAAGCAGAAGAAGGAGAAGGAGAAGGTGAAGTCTGGAGGGTGAATCAGAAGAAGTAGACGAAGGAGAAGGAGAAGGTGAAGTCTGGAGGGTGAATCAGAAGAAGCAGAAGAAGGAGATGGAGAAGGTGAAGTCTGGAAGGTGAATCAGAAGAAGTAGAAGAAGGAGAAGGAGAAGGTGAAGTCTGGAGGGTGAATCAGAAGAAGCAGAAGAAGGAGAAGGAACAGGTGAAGTCTGGAGGGTGAATCAGAAGAAGCAGAAGAAGGAGAAGGAGAAGGTGAAGTCTGGAGGGTGAATGAGAAGAAGCAGAATAAGGAGAAGGAGAAGGTGAAGTCTGGAGGGTGAATCAGAAGAAGCAGAAGAAGGAGAAGGAGAAGGTGAAGTCTGGAGGGTGAATCAGAAGAAGTAGAAGAAGGAGAAGGAGAAGGTGAAGTCTGGAGGGTGAAGCAGAAGAAGGAGAAGGAGAAGGTGAAGTCAGGAGGGTGAATCAGAAGAAGTAGAAGAAGGAGAAGGAGAAGGTGAAATCAGGAGGGTGAATCAGAAGAAGCAGAAGAAGGAGAAGGAGAAGGTGAAGTCTGTAGGGTGAATCAGAAGAATCAGAAGAAGGAGAAGGAGAAGGTGAAGTCTGGAGGGTGAATCAGAAGAAGCAGAAGAAAGAGAAGGAGAAGGTGAAGTCTGGAGGGTGAAGCAGAAGAAACAGAAGAAGGAGAAGGAGAAGGTGAAGACTGGAGGGTGAATCAGAAGAAGTAGAAGAAGGAGAAGGTGAAGTCTGGAGGGTGAATCAGAAGAAGTAGAAGAAGGAGAAGGAGAAGGTGAAGTCTGGAGGGTGAATCAGAAGAAGCAGAAGAAGGAGAAGGAGAAGGTGAAGTCTGGAGGGTGAATCAGAAGAAGCAGAAGAAGGAGAAGGAGAAGATGAAGTCTGGAGGGTGAATCAGAAGAAGTAGAAGAAGGAGAAGGAGAAGGTGAGGTCTGGAGGGTGAATCAGAAGAAGCAGAAGAAGGAGAAGGAGAAGGTGAAGTCTGGAGGGTGAATCAGAAGAAGCAGAAGAAGGAGAAGGAGAAGGTGAAGTCTGGAGGGTGAATCAGAAGAAACAGAAGAAGGAGAAGGAGAAGGTGAAGTCTGGAGGGTGAATCAGAAGAAGTAGAAGAAGGAGAAGGAGAAGGTATAGTCTGGAGGGTGAATCAGAAGAAGCAGAAGAAGGAGAAGAAGAAGGTGAAGTCTGGAGGGTGAATCAGAAGAAGCAGAAGAAGGAGAAGGAGGAGGTGAAGTCTGGAGGGTGAATCACAAGAAGCAGAAGAAGGAGAAGGAGAAGGTGAAGTCAGGAGGGTGAATCAGAAGAAGCAGAAGAAGGAGAAGGAGAAGGTGAAGTTAGGAGGGTGAATCAGAAGAAGCAGAAGAAGGAGAAGGAGCAGGTGATGTCAGGGGGATGAAGCAGAATAAGTAGAAGAAGGAGAAGGAGAAGGTGAAGTCAGGACGGTGAAGCAGAAGAAGCAGAAGAAGGAGAAGGAGAAGGTGAAGTCTGGAGGGTGAATCAGAAGAAGTAGAAGAAGGAAAAGGAGAAGGTCAAGTCTGGAGGGTGAATCAGAAGAAGTAGAAGAAGGAGAAGGAGAAGGTGAAGTCTGGAGGGTGAAGCAGAAGAAGTAGAAGAAGGAGAAGGAGAAGGTGAAGTCAGGAGGGTGAATCAGAAGAAGTAGAAGAAGGAGAAGGAGAAGGTGAAGTCAGGAGGGTGAATCAGAAGAAGCAGAAGAAGGAGAAGGAGAAGGTGAAGTCTGGAGGGTGAATCAGAAGAATCAGAAGAAGGAGAAGGAGAAGTTGAAGTCTGGAGGGTGAATCAGAAGAAGCAGAAGAAAGAGAAGGAGAAGGTGAAGTCTGGAGGGTGAATCAGAAGAATCAGAAGAAGGAGAAGGAGAAGTTGAAGTCTGGAGGGTGAATCAGAAGAAGCAGAAGAAAGAGAAGGAGAAGGTGAAGTCTGGAGGGTGAAGCAGAAGAAACAGAAGAAGGAGAAGGAGAAGGTGAAGACTGGAGGGTGAATCTGAAGAAGTAGAAGAAGGAGAAGGAGAAGGTGAAGTCTGGAGGGTGAATCAGAAGAAGTAGAAGAAGGAGAAGGAGAAGGTGAAGTCTGGAGGGTGAATCAGAAGAAGCAGAAGAAGGAGAAGGAGAAGGTGAAGTCTGGAGGGTGAATCAGAAGAAGCAGAAGAAGGAGAAGGAGAAGATGAAGTCTGGAGGGTGAACCAGAAGAAGCAGAAGAAGGAGAAGGAGAAGGTGAAGTCTGGAGGGTGAATCAGAAGAAGCAGAAGAAGGAGAAGGAGAAGGTGAAGTCTGGAGGGTGAATCAGAAGAATCAGAAGAAGGAGAAGGAGAGGGTGAAGTCTGGAGGGTGAATCAGAAGAAGCAGAAGAAGGTGAAGGAGAAGGTGAAGTCTGGAGGGTGAATCAGAAGAAGTAGACGAAGGAGAAGGAGAAGGTGAAGTCTGGAGGGTGAATCAGAAGAAGCAGAAGAAGGAGATGGAGAAGGTGAAGTCTGGAAGGTGAATCAGAAGAAGTAGAAGAAGGAGAAGGAGAAGGTGAAGTCTGGAGGGTGAATCAGAAGAAGCAGAAGAAGGAGAAGGAACAGGTGAAGTCTGGAGGGTGAATCAGAAGAAGCAGAAGAAGGAGAAGGAGAAGGTGAAGTCTGGAGGGTGAATGAGAAGAAGCAGAATAAGGAGAAGGAGAAGGTGAAGTCTGGAGGGTGAATCAGAAGAAGCAGAAGAAGGAGAAGGAGAAGGTAAAGTCTGGAGGGTGAATCAGAAGAAGTAGAAGAAGGAGAAGGAGAAGGTGAAGTCTGGAGGGTGAAGCAGAAGAAGGAGAAGGAGAAGGTGAAGTCAGGAGGGTGAATCAGAAGAAGTAGAAGAAGGAGAAGGAGAAGGTGAAATCAGGAGGGTGAATCAGAAGAAGCAGAAGAAGGAGAAGGAGAAGGTGAAGTCTGTAGGGTGAATCAGAAGAATCAGAAGAAGGAGAAGGAGAAGGTGAAGTCTGGAGGGTGAATCAGAAGAAGCAGAAGAAAGAGAAGGAGAAGGTGAAGTCTGGAGGGTGAAGCAGAAGAAACAGAAGAAGGAGAAGGAGAAGGTGAAGACTGGAGGGTGAATCAGAAGAAGTAGAAGAAGGAGAAGGTGAAGTCTGGAGGGTGAATCAGAAGAAGTAGAAGAAGGAGAAGGAGAAGGTGAAGTCTGGAGGGTGAATCAGAAGAAGCAGAAGAAGGAGAAGGAGAAGGTGAAGTCTGGAGGGTGAATCAGAAGAAGCAGAAGAAGGAGAAGGAGAAGATGAAGTCTGGAGGGTGAATCAGAAGAAGTAGAAGAAGGAGAAGGAGAAGGTGAGGTCTGGAGGGTGAATCAGAAGAAGCAGAAGAAGGAGAAGGAGAAGGTGAAGTCTGGAGGGTGAATCAGAAGAAGCAGAAGAAGGAGAAGGAGAAGGTGAAGTCTGGAGGGTGAATCAGAAGAAGTAGAAGAAGGAGAAGGAGAAGGTATAGTCTGGAGGGTGAATCAGAAGAAGCAGAAGAAGGAGAAGAAGAAGGTGAAGTCTGGAGGGTGAATCAGAAGAAGCAGAAGAAGGAGAAGGAGGAGGTGAAGTCTGGAGGGTGAATCACAAGAAGCAGAAGAAGGAGAAGGAGAAGGTGAAGTCAGGAGGGTGAATCAGAAGAAGCAGAAGAAGGAGAAGGAGAAGGTGAAGTTAGGAGGGTGAATCAGAAGAAGCAGAAGAAGGAGAAGGAGCAGGTGATGTCAGGGGGATGAAGCAGAATAAGTAGAAGAAGGAGAAGGAGAAGGTGAAGTCAGGACGGTGAAGCAGAAGAAGCAGAAGAAGGAGAAGGAGAAGGTGAAGTCTGGAGGGTGAATCAGAAGAAGTAGAAGAAGGAAAAGGAGAAGGTCAAGTCTGGAGGGTGAATCAGAAGAAGTAGAAGAAGGAGAAGGAGAAGGTGAAGTCTGGAGGGTGAAGCAGAAGAAGTAGAAGAAGGAGAAGGAGAAGGTGAAGTCAGGATGGTGAATCAGAAGAAGTAGAAGAAGGAGAAGGAGAAGGTGAAGTCAGGAGGGTGAATCAGAAGAAGCAGAAGAAGGAGAAGGAGAAGGTGAAGTCTGGAGGGTGAATCAGAAGAATCAGAAGAAGGAGAAGGAGAAGGTGAAGTCAGGAGGGTGAATCAGAAGAAGCAGAAGAAAGAGAAGGAGAAGGTGAAGTCTGGAGGGTGAATCAGAAGAAGTAGAAGAAGGAGAAGGAGAAGGTGAAGTCTGGAGGGTGAATCAGAAGAAGCAGAAGAAGGAGAAGGAGAAGGTGAAGTCTGGAGGGTGAATCAGAAGAAGCAGAAGAAGGAGAAGGAGAAGGTGAAGTCTGCAGGGTGAATCAGAAGAAGCAGAAGAAGGAGAAGGAGAAGGTGAAGTCTGGAGGGTGAATCAGAAGAAGCAGAATAAGGAGAAGGAGAAGGTGAAGTCTGGAGGGTGAATCAGAAGAAGCAGAAGAAGGAGAAGGAGAAGGTGAAGTCTGGAGGGTGAATCAGAAGAAGTAGAAGAAGGAGAAGGAGAAGTTGAAGTCTGGAGGGTGAAGCAGAAGAATTAGAAGATGGAGAAGGAGAAGGTGAAGTCAGGAGGGTGAATCAGAAGAAGTAGAAGAAGGAGAAGGAGAAGGTGAAGTCAGGAGGGTGAATCAGAAGAAGCAGAAGATGGAGAAGGAGATGGTGAAGTCTGGAGGGTGAATCAGAAGAATCAGAAGAAGGAGAAGGAGAAGGTGAAGTCTGGAGGGTGAATCAGAAGAAGCAGAGGAAGGAGAAGGAGAAGGTGAAGTCTGGAGGGTGAATCAGAAGAAGCAGAATAAGGAGAAGGAGAAGGTGAAGTCTGGAGGGTGAATCAGAAGAAGCAGAATAAGGAGAAGGAGAAGGTGAAGTCTGGAGGGTGAATCAGAAGAAGCAGAAGAAGGAGAAGGAGAAGGTGAAGTCTGGAGGGTGAAGCAGAAGAAGTAGAAGAAGGAGAAGGAGAAGGTGAAGTCAGGTGGGTGAATCAGAAGAAGTAGAAGGAGAAGGAGAAGGTGAAGTCAGGAGGGTGAATCAGAAGAAGCAGAAGAAGGAGAAGGAGAAGGTGAAGTCTGGAGGGTGAATCAGAAGAATCAGAAGAAGGAGAAGGAGAAGGTGAAGTCTGGAGGGTGAATCAGAAGATGCAGAAGAAAGAGAAGGAGAAGGTGAAGTCTGGAGGGTGAAGCAGAAGAAACAGAAGAAGGAGAAGGAGAAGGTGAAGACTGGAGGGTGAATCAGAAGAAGTAGAAGAAGGAGAAGGAGAAGGTGAAGTCTGGAGGGTGAATCAGAAGAAGTAGAAGAAGGAGAAGGAGAAGGTGAAGTCTGGAGGGTGAATCAGAAGAAGCAGAAGAAGGAGAAGGAGAAGGTGAAGTCTGGAGGGTGAATCAGAAGAAGCAGAAGAAGGAGAAGGAGAAGATGAAGTCTGGAGGGTGAATCAGAAGAAGTAGAAGAAGGAGAAGGAGAAGGTGAAGTCTGGAGGGTGAATCAGAAGTAGTAGAAGAAGGAGAAGGAGAAGGTGAAGTCTGGAGGGTGAATCAGAAGAAACAGAAGAAGGAGAAGGAGAAGGTGAAGTCTGGAGGGTGAATCAGAAGAAGTAGAAGAAGGAGAAGGAGAAGGTGTAGTCTGGAGGGTGAATCAGAAGAAGTAGACGAAGGAGAAGGAGAAGGTGAAGTCTGGAGGGTGAATCAGATGAAGCAGAAGAAGGAGATGGAGAAGGTGAAGTCTGGAGGGTGAATCAGAAGAAGTAGAAGAAGGAGAAGGAGAAGGTGAAGTCTGGAGGGTGAATCAGAAGAAGCAGAAGAAGGAGAAGGAGAAGGTGAAGTGTGGAGGGTGAATCAGAAGAAGCAGAAGAAGGAGAAGGAGAAGGTGAAGTCTGGAGGGTGATTCAGAAGAAGCAGAATAAGGAGAAGGTGAAGGTGAAGTCTGGAGGGTGAATCAGAAGAAGCAGAAGAAGGAGAAGGAGAAGGTGAAGTCTGGAGGGTGAATCAGAAGAAGTAGAAGAAGGAGAAGGAGAAGGTGAAGTCTGGAGGGTGAATCAGAAGAAGTAGAAGAAGGAGAAGGAGAAGGTGAAGGCTGGAGGGTGAATCAGAAGACGTAGAAGAAGGAGAAGGAGAAGGTGAAGTCTGGAGGGTGAAGCAGAAGAAGTAGAAGAAGGAGAAGGAGAAGGTGAAGTCAGGAGGGTGAATCAGAAGATGAAGAAGAAGGAGAAGGAGAAGGTGAGGTCAGGAGGGTGAATCAGAAGATGTAGAAGAAGGAGAAGGAGAAGGTGAAGTCAGGAGGGTTAATCAGAAGAAGCAGAAGAAGGAGAAGGAGAAGGTGAAGTCTGGAGGGTGAATCAGAAGAAGTAGAAGAAGGAGAAGGAGAAGATGAAGTCTGGAGGGTGAATCAGAAGAAGCAGAAGAAGGAGAAGGAGAAGGTGAAGTCTGGAGGGTGAATCAGAAGAAGTAGACGAAGGAGAAGGAGAAGGTGAAGTCTGGAGGGTGAATCAGAAGAAGCAGAAGAAGGAGATGGAGAAGGTGAAGTCTGGAAGGTGAATCAGAAGAAGTAGAAGAAGGAGAAGGAGAAGGTGAAGTCTGGAGGGTGAATCAGAAGAAGCAGAAGAAGGAGAAGGAACAGGTGAAGTCTGGAGGGTGAATCAGAAGAAGCAGAAGAAGGAGAAGGAGAAGGTGAAGTCTGGAGGGTGAATGAGAAGAAGCAGAATAAGGAGAAGGAGAAGGTGAAGTCTGGAGGGTGAATCAGAAGAAGCAGAAGAAGGAGAAGGAGAAGGTGAAGTCTGGAGGGTGAATCAGAAGAAGTAGAAGAAGGAGAAGGAGAAGGTGAAGTCTGGAGGGTGAAGCAGAAGAAGGAGAAGGAGAAGGTGAAGTCAGGAGGGTGAATCAGAAGAAGTAGAAGAAGGAGAAGGAGAAGGTGAAATCAGGAGGGTGAATCAGAAGAAGCAGAAGAAGGAGAAGGAGAAGGTGAAGTCTGTAGGGTGAATCAGAAGAATCAGAAGAAGGAGAAGGAGAAGGTGAAGTCTGGAGGGTGAATCAGAAGAAGCAGAAGAAAGAGAAGGAGAAGGTGAAGTCTGGAGGGTGAAGCAGAAGAAACAGAAGAAGGAGAAGGAGAAGGTGAAGACTGGAGGGTGAATCAGAAGAAGTAGAAGAAGGAGAAGGTGAAGTCTGGAGGGTGAATCAGAAGAAGTAGAAGAAGGAGAAGGAGAAGGTGAAGTCTGGAGGGTGAATCAGAAGAAGCAGAAGAAGGAGAAGGAGAAGGTGAAGTCTGGAGGGTGAATCAGAAGAAGCAGAAGAAGGAGAAGGAGAAGATGAAGTCTGGAGGGTGAATCAGAAGAAGTAGAAGAAGGAGAAGGAGAAGGTGAGGTCTGGAGGGTGAATCAGAAGAAGCAGAAGAAGGAGAAGGAGAAGGTGAAGTCTGGAGGGTGAATCAGAAGAAGCAGAAGAAGGAGAAGGAGAAGGTGAAGTCTGGAGGGTGAATCAGAAGAAACAGAAGAAGGAGAAGGAGAAGGTGAAGTCTGGAGGGTGAATCAGAAGAAGTAGAAGAAGGAGAAGGAGAAGGTATAGTCTGGAGGGTGAATCAGAAGAAGCAGAAGAAGGAGAAGAAGAAGGTGAAGTCTGGAGGGTGAATCAGAAGAAGCAGAAGAAGGAGAAGGAGGAGGTGAAGTCTGGAGGGTGAATCACAAGAAGCAGAAGAAGGAGAAGGAGAAGGTGAAGTCAGGAGGGTGAATCAGAAGAAGCAGAAGAAGGAGAAGGAGAAGGTGAAGTTAGGAGGGTGAATCAGAAGAAGCAGAAGAAGGAGAAGGAGCAGGTGATGTCAGGGGGATGAAGCAGAATAAGTAGAAGAAGGAGAAGGAGAAGGTGAAGTCAGGACGGTGAAGCAGAAGAAGCAGAAGAAGGAGAAGGAGAAGGTGAAGTCTGGAGGGTGAATCAGAAGAAGTAGAAGAAGGAAAAGGAGAAGGTCAAGTCTGGAGGGTGAATCAGAAGAAGTAGAAGAAGGAGAAGGAGAAGGTGAAGTCTGGAGGGTGAAGCAGAAGAAGTAGAAGAAGGAGAAGGAGAAGGTGAAGTCAGGATGGTGAATCAGAAGAAGTAGAAGAAGGAGAAGGAGAAGGTGAAGTCAGGAGGGTGAATCAGAAGAAGCAGAAGAAGGAGAAGGAGAAGGTGAAGTCTGGAGGGTGAATCAGAAGAATCAGAAGAAGGAGAAGGAGAAGGTGAAGTCAGGAGGGTGAATCAGAAGAAGCAGAAGAAAGAGAAGGAGAAGGTGAAGTCTGGAGGGTGAATCAGAAGAAGTAGAAGAAGGAGAAGGAGAAGGTGAAGTCTGGAGGGTGAATCAGAAGAAGCAGAAGAAGGAGAAGGAGAAGGTGAAGTCTGGAGGGTGAATCAGAAGAAGCAGAAGAAGGAGAAGGAGAAGGTGAAGTCTGCAGGGTGAATCAGAAGAAGCAGAAGAAGGAGAAGGAGAAGGTGAAGTCTGGAGGGTGAATCAGAAGAAGCAGAATAAGGAGAAGGAGAAGGTGAAGTCTGGAGGGTGAATCAGAAGAAGCAGAAGAAGGAGAAGGAGAAGGTGAAGTCTGGAGGGTGAATCAGAAGAAGTAGAAGAAGGAGAAGGAGAAGTTGAAGTCTGGAGGGTGAAGCAGAAGAATTAGAAGATGGAGAAGGAGAAGGTGAAGTCAGGAGGGTGAATCAGAAGAAGTAGAAGAAGGAGAAGGAGAAGGTGAAGTCAGGAGGGTGAATCAGAAGAAGCAGAAGATGGAGAAGGAGATGGTGAAGTCTGGAGGGTGAATCAGAAGAATCAGAAGAAGGAGAAGGAGAAGGTGAAGTCTGGAGGGTGAATCAGAAGAAGCAGAGGAAGGAGAAGGAGAAGGTGAAGTCTGGAGGGTGAATCAGAAGAAGCAGAATAAGGAGAAGGAGAAGGTGAAGTCTGGAGGGTGAATCAGAAGAAGCAGAATAAGGAGAAGGAGAAGGTGAAGTCTGGAGGGTGAATCAGAAGAAGCAGAAGAAGGAGAAGGAGAAGGTGAAGTCTGGAGGGTGAAGCAGAAGAAGTAGAAGAAGGAGAAGGAGAAGGTGAAGTCAGGTGGGTGAATCAGAAGAAGTAGAAGGAGAAGGAGAAGGTGAAGTCAGGAGGGTGAATCAGAAGAAGCAGAAGAAGGAGAAGGAGAAGGTGAAGTCTGGAGGGTGAATCAGAAGAATCAGAAGAAGGAGAAGGAGAAGGTGAAGTCTGGAGGGTGAATCAGAAGATGCAGAAGAAAGAGAAGGAGAAGGTGAAGTCTGGAGGGTGAAGCAGAAGAAACAGAAGAAGGAGAAGGAGAAGGTGAAGACTGGAGGGTGAATCAGAAGAAGTAGAAGAAGGAGAAGGAGAAGGTGAAGTCTGGAGGGTGAATCAGAAGAAGTAGAAGAAGGAGAAGGAGAAGGTGAAGTCTGGAGGGTGAATCAGAAGAAGCAGAAGAAGGAGAAGGAGAAGGTGAAGTCTGGAGGGTGAATCAGAAGAAGCAGAAGAAGGAGAAGGAGAAGATGAAGTCTGGAGGGTGAATCAGAAGAAGTAGAAGAAGGAGAAGGAGAAGGTGAAGTCTGGAGGGTGAATCAGAAGTAGTAGAAGAAGGAGAAGGAGAAGGTGAAGTCTGGAGGGTGAATCAGAAGAAACAGAAGAAGGAGAAGGAGAAGGTGAAGTCTGGAGGGTGAATCAGAAGAAGTAGAAGAAGGAGAAGGAGAAGGTGTAGTCTGGAGGGTGAATCAGAAGAAGTAGACGAAGGAGAAGGAGAAGGTGAAGTCTGGAGGGTGAATCAGATGAAGCAGAAGAAGGAGATGGAGAAGGTGAAGTCTGGAGGGTGAATCAGAAGAAGTAGAAGAAGGAGAAGGAGAAGGTGAAGTCTGGAGGGTGAATCAGAAGAAGCAGAAGAAGGAGAAGGAGAAGGTGAAGTGTGGAGGGTGAATCAGAAGAAGCAGAAGAAGGAGAAGGAGAAGGTGAAGTCTGGAGGGTGATTCAGAAGAAGCAGAATAAGGAGAAGGTGAAGGTGAAGTCTGGAGGGTGAATCAGAAGAAGCAGAAGAAGGAGAAGGAGAAGGTGAAGTCTGGAGGGTGAATCAGAAGAAGTAGAAGAAGGAGAAGGAGAAGGTGAAGTCTGGAGGGTGAATCAGAAGAAGTAGAAGAAGGAGAAGGAGAAGGTGAAGGCTGGAGGGTGAATCAGAAGACGTAGAAGAAGGAGAAGGAGAAGGTGAAGTCTGGAGGGTGAAGCAGAAGAAGTAGAAGAAGGAGAAGGTGAAGTCAGGAGGGTGAATCAGAAGATGAAGAAGAAGGAGAAGGAGAAGGTGAGGTCAGGAGGGTGAATCAGAAGATGTAGAAGAAGGAGAAGGAGAAGGTGAAGTCAGGAGGGTTAATCAGAAGAAGCAGAAGAAGGAGAAGGAGAAGGTGAAGTCTGGAGGGTGAATCAGAAGAAGTAGAAGAAGGAGAAGGAGAAGATGAAGTCTGGAGGGTGAATCAGAAGAAGCAGAAGAAGGAGAAGGAGAAGGTGAAGTCTGGAGGGTGAATCAGAAGAAGCAGAAGAAGGAGAAGGAGAAGGTGAAGTCTGGAGGGTGAATCAGAAGAAGCAGAATAAGGAGAAGGAGAAGGTGAAGTCTGGAGGGTGAATCAGAAGAAGCAGAAGAAGGAGAAGGAGAAGGTGAAGTCTGGAGGGTGAATCAGAAGAAGTAGAAGAAGGAGAAGGAGAAGGTGAAGTCTGGAGGGTGAAGCAGAAGAAGTAGAAGAAGGAGAAGGAGAAGGTGAAGTCAGGAGGGTGAATCAGAAGAAGTAGAAGAAGGAGAAGGAGAAGGTGAAGTCAGGAGGGTGAATCAGAAGAAGCAGAAGAAGGAGATAGAGAAGGTGAAGTCTGGAGGGTGAATCAGAAGAATCAGAAGAAGGAGAAGGAGAAGGTGAAGTCTGGAGGGTGAAGCAGAAGAAGCAGAAGAAAGAGAAGGAGAAGGTGAAGTCTGGAGGGTGAAGCAGAAGAAACAGAAGAAGGAGAAGGAGAAGGTGAAGACTGGAGGGTGAATCAGAAGAAGTAGAAGAAGGAGAAGGAGAAGGTGAAGTCTGGAGGGTGAATCAGAAGAGTAGAAGAAGGAGAAGGAGAAGGTGAAGTCTGGAGGGTGAATCAGAAGAAGCAGAAGAAGGAGAAGGAGAAGGTGAAGTCTGGAGGGTGAATCAGAAGAAGCAGAAGAAGGAGAAGGAGAAGATGAAGTCTGGAGGGTGAATCAGAAGAAGTAGAAGAAGGAGAAGGAGAAGGTGAGGTCTGGAGGGTGAATCAGAAGAAGCAGAAGAAGCAGAAGGAGAAGGTGAAGTCTGGAGGGTGAATCAGAAGAAGCAGAAGAAGGAGAAGGAGATGGTGAAGTCTGGAGGGTGAATCAGAAGAAGCAGAAGAAGGAGAAGCAGAAGGTGAAGTCAGGAGGGTAAATCAGAAGAAGCAGAAGAAGGAGAAGGAGAAGGTGAAGTTAGGAGGGTGAATCAGAAGAAGCAGAAAAAGGAGAAGGAGCAGGTGAAGTCAGGGGGGTGTAGCAGAAGAAGTAGAAGAAGGAGAAGGAGAAGGTGAAGTCAGGACGGTGAAGCAGAAGAAGCAGAAGAAGGAGAAGGAGAAGGTGAAGCCTGGAGGGCGCAGCAGAAGAAGCAGAAGAAGGAGAAGGAGAAGGTGAAGTCTGGAGTGTGAAGCAGAAGAAGTAGAAGAAGGAGAAGGAGAAGGTGAAGTCTGGAGGGCGCAGCAGAAGAAGCAGAAGAAGGAGAATGAGAAGGTGAAGTCTGGAGGGTGAATCAGAAGAAGCAGAAGAAGGAGAAGGAGAAGGTGAAGTCTGGAGGGTGAATCAGAAGAAGTAGAAGAAGGAGAAGGAGAAGGTGAAGTCTGGAGGGTGAAGCAGAAGAAGTAGAAGAAGGAGAAGGAGAAGGTGAAGTCAGGAGGGTGAATCAGAAGAAGTAGAAGAAGGAGAAGGAGAAGGTGAAGTCAGGAGGGTGAATCAGAAGAAGCAGAAGAAGGAGAAGGAGAAGGTGAAGTCTGGAGGGTGAATCAGAAGAATCAGAAGAAGGAGAAGGAGAAGGTGAAGTCTGGAGGGTGAATCAGAAGAAGCAGAAGAAAGAGAAGGAGAAGGTGAAGTCTGGAGGGTGAAGCAGAAGAAACAGAAGAAGGAGAAGGAGAAGGTGAAGACTGGAGGGTGAATCAGAAGAAGTAGAAGAAGGAGAAGGAGAAGGTGAAGTCTGGAGGGTGAATCAGAAGAAGTAGAAGAAGGAGAAGGAGAAGTTGAAGTCTGGAGGGTGAATCAGAAGAAGCAGAAGAAGGAGAAGGAGAAGGTGAAGTCTGGAGGGTGAATCAGAAGAAGCAGAAGAAGGAGAAGGAGAAGATGAAGTCTGGAGGGTGAATCAGAAGAAGTAGAAGAAGGAGAAGGAGAAGGTGAAGTCTGGAGGGTGAATCAGAAGAAGTAGAAGAAGGAGAAGGAGAAGATGAAGTCTGGAGGGTGAATCAGAAGAAACAGAAGAAGGAGAAGGAGAAGGTGAAGTCTGGAGGGTGAATCAGAAGAAGTAGAAGAAGGAGAAGGAGAAGGTGTAGTCTGGAGGGTGAATCAGAAGAAGTAGACGAAGGAGAAGGAGAAGGTGAAGTCTGGGGGGTGAATCAGAAGAAGCAGAAGAAGGAGAAGGAGAAGGTGAAGTCTGGAGGGTGAATCAGAATAAGTAGAAGAAGGAGAAGGAGAAGGTGAAGTCTGTAGAGTGAATCAGAAGAAGCAGAAGAAGGAGAAGGAGAAGGTGAAGTCTGGAGGGTGAATCAGAAGAAGCAGAAGAAGGAGAAGGAGAAGGTGCAGTCTGGAGGGTGAATCAGAAGAAGTAGAAGAAGGAGAAGGAGAAGTTGAAGTCTGCAGGGTGAAGCAGAAGAAGTAGAAGATGGAGAAGGAGAAGGTGAAGTCAGGAGGGTGAATCAGAAGAAGTAGAAGAAGGAGAAGGAGAAGGTGAAGTCAGGAGGGTGAATCAGAAGAAGCAGAAGATGGAGAAGGAGAAGGTGAAGTCTGGAGGGTGAATCAGAAGAATCAGAAGAAGGAGAAGGAGAAGGTGAAGTCTGGAGGGTGAATCAGAAGAAGCAGAGGAAGGAGAAGGAGAAGGTGAAGTCTGGAGGGTGAATCAAAAGAAGCAGAATAAGGAGAAGGAGAAGGTGAAGTCTGGAGGGTGAATCAGAAGAAGCAGAATAAGGAGAAGGAGAAGGTGAAGTCTGGAGGGTGAATCAGAAGAATCAGAAGAAGGAGAAGGAGAAGGTGAAGTTTGGAGGGTGAATCAGAAGAAGCAGAAGAAAGAGAAGGAGAAGGTGAAGTCTGGAGGGTGAAGCAGAAGAAACAGAAGAAGGAGAAGGAGAAGGTGAAGTCAGGAGGGTGAATCAGAAGAAGCAGAAGAAGGAGAAGGAGAAGGTGAAGTCTGGAGGGTGAAACAGAAGAAGCAGAAGAAGGAGAAGGAGAAGGTGAAGTCTGGAGGGTGAATCAGAAGAAGCAGAAGAAGGAGAAGGAGAAGGTGAAGTCAGGAGGGTGAATCAGAAGAAGCAGAAGAAGGAGAAGGAGAAGGTGAAGTTAGGAGGGTGAATCAGAAGAAGGAGAAGGAGCAGGTGAAGTCAGGGGTGCGAAGCAGAAGAAGTAGAAGAAGGAGAAGGAGAAGGTGAAGTCAGGACGGTGAAGCAGAAGAAGGAGAAGGAGAAGGTGAAGTCTGGAGGGCGCAGCAGAAGAAGCAGAAGAAGGAGAAGGAGAAGGTGAAGTCTGGAGGGTGAAGCAGAAGAAGCAGAAGAAGGAGAAGGAGAAGGTGAAGTCTGGAGGGTGAATCAGAAGAAGTAGAAGAAGGAGAAGGAGAAGGTGAAGTCAGGAGAGTGAAGCAGAAGAAGCAGAAGAAGGAGAAGGAGAAGGTGAAGTCTGGAGGGTGAAGCAGAAGAAGCAGAAGAAGGAGAAGGAGAAGGTGATGTCTGGAGGGCGAAGCAGAAGAAGCAGAAGAAGGAGAAGGAGAAGGTGAAGTCTGGAGGGTGAAGCAGAGGAAGCAGAAGAAGGAGAAGGAGAAGGTGAAATCTGGAGGGTGAATCAGAAGAAGTAGAAGAAGGAGAAGGAGAAGGTGAAGTCAGGAGGGTGAAGCAGAAGAAGCAGAAGAAGGAGAAGGAGAAGGTGAAGTCAGGAGGGTGAATCGGAAGAAGTAGAAGAAGCAGAAGGAGAAGGTGAAGTCTGGAGGTTGAATCAGAAGAAGTAGAAGAAGGAGAAGTAGAAGGTGAAGTCTGGAGGGTGAATCAGAAGAAGTAGAAGAAGGAGAAGGAGAAGGTGAAGTCTGGAGGGTGAATCAGAAGAAGCAGAAGAAGGAGAAGGAGAAGGTGATGTCTGGAGGGCGAATCAGAAGAAGCAGAAGAAGGAGAAGGAGAAGGTGAAGTCTGGAGGGTGAAGCAGAAGAAGCAGAAGAAGGAGAAGGAGAAGGTGAAGTCTGGAGGGTGAATCAGAAGAAGTAGAAGAAGGAGAAGGAGAAGGTGAAGTCAGGAGGGTGAAGCAGAAGAAGCAGAAGAAGGAGAAGGAGAAGGTGAAGTCAGGAGGGTGAATTGGAAGAAGTAGAAGAAGGAGAAGGAGAAGGTGAAGTCTGGAGGGTGAATCAGAAGAAGTAGAAGAAGGAGAAGGAGAAGGTGAAGTCTGGAGGGTGAATCAGAAGAAGTAGAAGAAGGAGAAGGGGAAGGTGAAGTCTGGAGGGTGAATCAGAAGAAGCAGAAGAAGGAGAAGGAGAAGGTGAAGTCTGGAGGGAGAAGCAGAAGAAGTAGAAGAAGGAGAAGGAGAAGGTGAAGTCTGGAGGGTGAATCAGAAGAAGTAGAAGAAGGAGAAGGAGAAGGTGAAGTCTGGAGGGTGAATCAGAAGAAGTAGAAGAAGGAGAAGGAGAAGGTGAATTCTGGAGGGTGAATCAGAAGAAACAGAAGAAGGAGAAGGAGAAGGTGAAGTCTGGAGGGTGAAGCAGAAGAAGTAGAAGAAGGAGAAGGAGAAGGTGTAGTCTGGAGGGTGAATCAGAAGAAGTAGACGAAGGAGAAGGAGAAGGTGAAGTCTGGAGGGTGAATCAGAAGAAGCAGAAGAAGGAGAAGGAGAAGGTGAAGTCTGGAGGGTGAATCAGAAGAAGTAGAAGAAGGAGAAGGAGAAGGTGAAGTCTGGAGGGTGAATCAGAAGAAGCAGAAGAAGGAGAAGGAGAAGGTGAAGTCTGGAGGGTGAATCAGAAGAAGCAGAAGAAGGAGAAGGAGAAGGTGAAGTCTGGAGGGTGTAACAGAAGAAGCAGAATAAGGAGAAGGAGAAGGTGAAGTCAGGAGGGTGAATCAGAAGAAGCAGAAGAAGGAGAAGGAGAAGGTGAAGTAAGGAGGGTGAATCAGAAGAAGCAGAAGAAGGAGAAGGAGAAGGTGAAGTCTGGAGTGTGAAGCAGAAGAAGCAAAAGAAGGAGAAGGAGAAGGTGAAGTCTGGAGGGTGAATCAGAAGAAGTAGAAGAAGGAGAAGGTGAAGTCTGGAGGGTGAAGCAGAAGAAGTAGAAGAAGGAGAAGGAGAAGGTGAAGTCAGGAGGGTGAATCAGAAGAAGTAGAAGAAGGAGAAGGAGAAGGTGAAGTCAGGAGGGTGAATCAGAAGAAGCAGAAGAAGGAGAAGGAGAAGGTGAAGTCTGGAGGGTGAATCAGAAGAATCAGAAGAAGGAGAAGGAGAAGTTGAAGTCTGGAGGGTGAATCAGAAGAAGCAGAAGAAAGAGAAGGAGAAGGTGAAGTCTGGAGGGTGAAGCAGAAGAAACAGAAGAAGGAGAAGGAGAAGGTGAAGACTGGAGGGTGAATCTGAAGAAGTAGAAGAAGGAGAAGGAGAAGGTGAAGTCTGGAGGGTGAATCAGAAGAAGTAGAAGAAGGAGAAGGAGAAGGTGAAGTCTGGAGGGTGAATCAGAAGAAGCAGAAGAAGGAGAAGGAGAAGGTGAAGTCTGGAGGGCGAAGCAGAAGAAGCAGAAGAAGGAGAAGGAGAAGGTGAAGTCTGGAGGGTGAAGCAGAGGAAGCAGAAGAAGGAGAAGGAGAAGGTGAAGTCTGGAGGGTGAATCAGAAGAAGTAGAAGAAGGAGAAGGAGAAGGTGAAGTCAGGAGGGTGAAGCAGAAGAAGCAGAAGAAGGAGAAGGAGAAGGTGAAGTCAGGAGGGTGAATCGGAAGAAGTAGAAGAAGGAGAAGGAGGAGGTGAAGTCTGGAGGGTGAATCAGAAGAAGTAGAAGAAGGAGAAGTAGAAGGTGAAGTCTGGAGGGTGAATCAGAAGAAGTAGAAGAAGGAGAAGGAGAAGGTGAAGTCTGGAGGGTGAATCAGAAGAAGCAGAAGAAGGAGAAGGAGAAGGTGATGTCTGGAGGGCGAAGCAGAAGAAGCAGAAGAAGGAGAAGGTGAAGTCTGGAGGGTGAATCAGAAG
Organism: Somniosus microcephalus; assembly: GCF_052327205.1. NCBI lineage: Eukaryota > Metazoa > Chordata > Chondrichthyes > Squaliformes > Somniosidae > Somniosus > Somniosus microcephalus. The sequence goes on along the minus strand of NW_028225657.1, from coordinate 68,821 downwards.
AAGTAGAAGAAGGAGAAGGAGAAGGTGAAGTCAGGAGGGTGAAGCAGAAGAAGCAGAAGAAGGAGAAGGAGAAGGTGTAGTCAGGAGGGTGAATCGGAAGAAGTAGAAGAAGGAGAAGGAGAAGGTGAAGTCTGGAGGGTGAATCAGAAGAAGTAGAAGAAGGAGAAGGTGAAGTCTGGAGGGTGAAGCAGAAGAAGTAGAAGAAGGAGAAGGAGAAGGTGAAGTCAGGAGGGTGAATCAGAAGAAGTAGAAGAAGGAGAAGGAGAAGGTGAAGTCAGGAGGGTGAATCAGAAGAAGCAGAAGAAGGAGAAGGAGAAGGTGAAGTCTGGAGGGTGAATCAGAAGAATCAGAAGAAGGAGAAGGAGAAGTTGAAGTCTGGAGGGTGAATCAGAAGAAGCAGAAGAAAGAGAAGGAGAAGGTGAAGTCTGGAGGGTGAAGCAGAAGAAACAGAAGAAGGAGAAGGAGAAGGTGAAGACTGGAGGGTGAATCTGAAGAAGTAGAAGAAGGAGAAGGAGAAGGTGAAGTCTGGAGGGTGAATCAGAAGAAGTAGAAGAAGGAGAAGGAGAAGGTGAAGTCTGGAGGGTGAATCAGAAGAAGCAGAAGAAGGAGAAGGAGAAGGTGAAGTCTGGAGGGCGAAGCAGAAGAAGCAGAAGAAGGAGAAGGAGAAGGTGAAGTCTGGAGGGTGAAGCAGAGGAAGCAGAAGAAGGAGAAGGAGAAGGTGAAGTCTGGAGGGTGAATCAGAAGAAGTAGAAGAAGGAGAAGGAGAAGGTGAAGTCAGGAGGGTGAAGCAGAAGAAGCAGAAGAAGGAGAAGGAGAAGGTGAAGTCAGGAGGGTGAATCGGAAGAAGTAGAAGAAGGAGAAGGAGGAGGTGAAGTCTGGAGGGTGAATCAGAAGAAGTAGAAGAAGGAGAAGTAGAAGGTGAAGTCTGGAGGGTGAATCAGAAGAAGTAGAAGAAGGAGAAGGAGAAGGTGAAGTCTGGAGGGTGAATCAGAAGAAGCAGAAGAAGGAGAAGGAGAAGGTGATGTCTGGAGGGCGAAGCAGAAGAAGCAGAAGAAGGAGAAGGTGAAGTCTGGAGGGTGAATCAGAAGAAGTAGAAGAAGGAGAAGGAGAAGGTGAAGTCAGGAGGGTGAAGCAGAAGAAGCAGAAGAAGGAGAAGGAGAAGGTGTAGTCAGGAGGGTGAATCGGAAGAAGTAGAAGAAGGAGAAGGAGAAGGTGAAGTCTGGAGGGTGAATCAGAAGAAGTAGAAGAAGGTGAAGGAGAAGGTGAAGTCTGGTGGGTGAATCAGAAGAAGTAGAAGAAGGAGAAGGGGAAGGTGAAGTCTGGAGGGTGAATCAGAAGAAGCAGAAGAAGGAGAAGGAGAAGGTGAAGTCTGGAGGGAGAAGCAGAAGAAGTAGAAGAAGGAGAAGGAGAAGGTGAAGTCTGGAGGGTGAATCAGAAGAAGTAGAAGAAGGAGAAGGAGAAGGTGAAGTCTGGAGGGTGAATCAGAAGAAGTAGAAGAAGGAGAAGGAGAAGGTGAATTCTGGAGGGTGAATCAGAAGAAACAGAAGAAGGAGAAGGAGAAGGTGAAGTCTGGAGGGTGAATCAGAAGAAGTAGAAGAAGGAGAAGGAGAAGGTGTAGTCTGGAGGGTGAATCAGAAGAAGTAGACGAAGGAGAAGGAGAAGGTGAAGTCTGGAGGGTGAATCAGAAGAAGCAGAAGAAGGAGAAGGAGAAGGTGAAGTCTGGAGGGTGAATCAGAAGAAGTAGAAGAAGGAGAAGGAGAAGGTGAAGTCTGGAGGGTGAATCAGAAGAAGCAGAAGAAGGAGAAGGAGAAGGTGAAGTCTGGAGGGTGAATCAGAAGAAGGAGAAGGAGAAGGGGAAGTCTGGAGGGTGAAACAGAAGAAGCAGAATAAGGAGAAGGAGAAGGTGAAGTCAGGAGGGTGAATCAGAAGAAGCAGAAGAAGGAGAAGGAGAAGGTGAAGTAAGGAGGGTGAATCAGAAGAAGCAGAAGAAGGAGAAGGAGAAGGTGAAGTCTGGAGTGTGAAGCAGAAGAAGCAAAAGAAGGAGAAGGAGAAGGTGAAGTCTGGAGGGTGAATCAGAAGAAGTAGAAGAAGGAGAAGGAGAAGATGAAGTCTGGAGGGTGAAGCAGAAGAAGTAGAAGAAGGAGAAGGAGAAGGTGAAGTCAGGAGGGTGAATCAGAAGAAGTAGAAGAAGGAGAAGGAGAAGGTGAAGTCAGGAGGGTGAATCAGAAGAAGCAGAAGAAGGAGAAGGAGAAGGTGAAGTCTGGAGGGTGAATCAGAAGAATCAGAAGAAGGAGAAGGAGAAGTTGAAGTCTGGAGGGTGAATCAGAAGAAGCAGAAGAAAGAGAAGGAGAAGGTGAAGTCTGGAGGGTGAAGCAGAAGAAACAGAAGAAGGAGAAGGAGAAGGTGAAGACTGGAGGGTGAATCTGAAGAAGTAGAAGAAGGAGAAGGAGAAGGTGAAGTCTGGAGGGTGAATCAGAAGAAGTAGAAGAAGGAGAAGGAGAAGGTGAAGTCTGGAGGGTGAATCAGAAGAAGCAGAAGAAGGAGAAGGAGAAGGTGAAGTCTGGAGGGTGAATCAGAAGAAGCAGAAGAAGGAGAAGGAGAAGATGAAGTCTGGAGGGTGAATCAGAAGAAGCAGAAGAAGGAGAAGGAGAAGGTGAAGTCTGGAGGGTGAATCAGAAGAAGCAGAAGAAGGAGAAGGTGAAGTCTGGAGGGTGAATCAGAAGAATCAGAAGAAGGAGAAGGAGAGGGTGAAGTCTGGAGGGTGAATCAGAAAAGCAGAAGAAAGAGAAGGAGAAGGTGAAGTCTGGAGGGTGAAGCAGAAGAAACAGAAGAAGGAGAATGAGAAGGTGAAGACTGGAGGGTGAATCTGAAGAAGTAGAAGAAGGAGAAGGAGAAGGTGAAGTCTGGAGGGTGAATCAGAAGAAGTAGAAGAAGGAGAAGGAGAAGGTGAAGTCTGGAGGGTGAATCAGAAGAAGCAGAAGAAGGAGAAGGAGAAGGTGAAGTCTGGAGGGTGAATCAGAAGAAGCAGAAGAAGGAGAAGGAGAAGATGAAGTCTGGAGGGTGAATCAGAAGAAGCAGAAGAAGGAGAAGGAGAAGGTGAAGTCTGGAGGGTGAAACAGAAGAAGCAGAAGAAGGAGAAGGAGAAGGTGAAGTCTGGAGGGTGAATCAGAAAAAGCAGAAGAAGGAGAAGGAGAAGGTGAAGTCAGGAGGGTGAATCAGAAGAAGCAGAAGAAGGAGAAGGAGAAGGTGAAGTTAGGAGGGTGAATCAGAAGAAGCAGAAGAAGGAGAAGGAGCAGGTGAAGTCAGGGGGGTGAAGCAGAAGAAGTAGAAGAAGGAGAAGGAGAAGGTGAAGTCAGGACGGTGAAGCAGAAGAAGCAGAAGAAGGAGAAGGAGAAGGTGAAGTCTGGAGGGCGCAGCAGAAGAAGCAGAAGAAGGAGAAGGAGAAGGTGAAGTCTGGAGGGTGAAGCAGAAGAAGCAGAAGAAGGAGAAGGAGAAGGTGAAGTCTGGAGGGTGAATCAGAAGAAGTAGAAGAAGGAGAAGGAGAAGGTGAAGTCAGGAGAGTGAAGCAGAAGAAGCAGAAGAAGGAGAAGGAGAAGGTGAAGTCTGGAGGGTGAAGCAGAAGAAGCAGAAGAAGGAGAAGGAGAAGGTGATGTCTGGAGGGCGAAGCAGAAGAAGCAGAAGAAGGAGAAGGAGAAGGTGAAGTCTGGAGGGTGAAGCAGAGGAAGCAGAAGAAGGAGAAGGAGAAGGTGAAGTCTGGAGGGTGAATCAGAAGAAGTAGAAGAAGGAGAAGGAGAAGGTGAAGTCAGGAGGGTGAAGCAGAAGAAGCAGAAGAAGGAGAAGGAGAAGGTGAAGTCAGGAGGGTGAATCGGAAGAAGTAGAAGAAGGAGAAGGAGAAGGTGAAGTCTGGAGGGTGAATCAGAAGAAGTAGAAGAAGGAGAAGTAGAAGGTGAAGTCTGGAGGGTGAATCAGAAGAAGTAGAAGAAGGAGAAGGTGAAGTCTGGAGGGTGAATCAGAAGAAGCAGAAGAAGGAGAAGGAGAAGGTGAAGTCTGGAGGGAGAAGCAGAAGAAGTAGAAGAAGGAGAAGGAGAAGGTGAAGTCTGGAGGGTGAATCAGAAGAAGTAGAAGAAGGAGAAGGAGAAGGTGAAGTCTGGAGGGTGAATCAGAAGAAGCAGAAGAAGGAGAAGGAGAAGGTGAAGTCTGGAGGGTGAATCAGAAGAAGCAGAAGAAGGAGAAGGAGAAGGTGAAGTCTGGAGGGTGAAACAGAAGAAGCAGAATAAGGAGAAGGAGAAGGTGAAGTGAGGAGGGTGAATCAGAAGAAGCAGAAGAAGGAGAAGGAGAAGGTGAAGTAAGGAGGGTGAATCAGAAGAAGCAGAAGAAGGAGAAGGAGAAGGTGAAGTCTGGAGTGTGAAGCAGAAGAAGCAAAAGAAGGAGAAGGAGAAGGTGAAGTCTGGAGGGTGAATCAGAAGAAGTAGAAGAAGGAGAAGGAGAAGGTGAAGTCTGGAGGGTGAAGCAGAAGAAGTAGAAGAAGGAGAAGGAGAAGGTGAAGTCAGGAGGGTGAATCAGAAGAAGTAGAAGAAGGAGAAGGAGAAGGTGAAGTCTGGAGGGTGAAGCAGAAGAAGTAGAAGAAGGAGAAGGAGAAGGTGAAGTCAGGAGGGTGAATCAGAAGAAGTAGAAGAAGGAGAAGGAGAAGGTGAAGTCAGGAGGGTGAATCAGAAGAAGCAGAAGAAGGAGAAGGAGAAGGTGAAGTCTGGAGGGTGAATCAGAAGAATCAGAAGAAGGAGAAGGAGAAGGTGAAGTCTGGAGGGTGAATCAGAAGAAGCAGAAGAAAGAGAAGGAGAAGGTGAAGTCTGGAGGGTGAATCAGAAGAAGTAGAAGAAGGAGAAGGAGAGGGTGAAGTCTGGAGGGTGAATCAGAAAAAGCAGAAGAAGGAGAAGGAGAAGGTGAAGTCTGGAGGGTGAATCAGAAGAAGCAGAAGAAGGAGAAGGAGAAGGTGAAGTCTGGAGGGTGAATCAGAAGAAGCAGAAGAAGGAGAAGGAGAAGGTGAAGTCTGGAGGGTGAATCAGAAGAAGCAGAATAAGGAGAAGGAGAAGGTGAAGTCTGGAGGGTGAATCAGAAGAAGCAGAAAAAGGAGAAGGAGAAGGTGAAGTCTGAAGGGTGAATCAGAAGAAGTAGAAGAAGGAGAAGGAGAAGGTGAAGTCTGGAGGGTGAAGCAGAAGAAGTAGAAGAAGGAGAAGGAGAAGGTGAAGTCAGGAGGGTGAATTAGAAGAAGTAGAAGAAGGAGAAGGAGAAGGTGAAGTCAGGAGGGTGAATCAGAAGAAGCAGAAGAAGGAGAAGGAGAAGGTGAAGTCTGGAGGGTGAATCAGAAGAATCAGAAGAAGGAGAAGGAGAAGGTGAAGTCTGGAGGGTGAATCAGAAGAAGCAGAAGAAAGAGAAGGAGAAGGTGAAGTCTGGAGGGTGAAGCAGAAGAAACAGAAGAAGGAGAAGGAGAAGGTGAAGACTGGAGGGTGAATCAGAAGAAGTAGAAGAAGGAGAAGGAGGAGGTGAAGTCTGGAGGGTGAATCAGAAGAAGTAGAAGAAGGAGAAGGAGAAGGTGAAGTCTGGAGGGTGAATCAGAAGAAGTAGAAGAAGGAGAAGGAGAAGGTGAAGTCTGGAGGGTGAATCAGAAGAAGCAGAAGAAGGAGAAGGAGAAGGTGAAGTCAGGAGGGTGAATCAGAAGAAGTAGAAGAAGGAGAAGGAGAAGGTGAAGTTAGGAGGGTGAATCAGAAGAAGCAGAAGAAGGAGAAGGAGCAGGTGAAGTCAGGGGGGGGAAGCAGAAGAAGTAGAAGAAGGAGAAGGAGAAGGTGAAGTCAGGACGGTGAAGCAGAAGAAGCAGAAGAAGGAGAAGGAGAAGGTGAAGTCTGGAGGGCGCAGCAGAAGGAGCAGAAGAAGAAGAAGGAGAAGGTGAAGTCTGGAGGGTGAAGCAGAAGAAGCAGAAGAAGGAGAAGGAGAAGGTGAAGTCTGGAGGGTGAATCAGAAGAAGTAGAAGAAGGAGAAGGAGAAGGTGAAGTCAGCAGAGTGAAGCAGAAGAAGCAGAAGAAGGAGAAGGAGAAGGTGAAGTCTGAAGGGTGAAGCAGAAGAAGCAGAAGAAGGAGAAGGAGAAGGTGAAGTCTGGAGGGTGAATCAGAAGAATCAGAAGAAGGAGAAGGAGAAGGTGAAGTCTGGAGGGTGAATCAGAAGAAGCAGAAGAAAGAGAAGGAGAAGGTGAAGTCTGGAGGGTGAAGCAGAAGAAACAGAAGAAGGAGAAGGAGAAGGTGAAGACTGGAGGGTGAATCAGAAGAAGTAGAAGAAGGAGAAGGAGAAGGTGAAGTCTGGAGGGTGAATCAGAAGAAGTAGAAGAAGGAGAAGGAGAAGGTGAAGTCTGGAGGGTGAATCAGAAGAAGTAGAAGAAGGAGAAGGAGAAGGTGAAGTCTGGAGGGTGAATCAGAAGAAGCAGAAGAAGGAGAAGGAGAAGGTGAAGTCAGGAGGGTGAATCAGAAGAAGTAGAAGAAGGAGAAGGAGAAGGTGAAGTTAGGAGGGTGAATCAGAAGAAGCAGAAGAAGGAGAAGGAGCAGGTGAAGTCAGGGGGGGAAGCAGAAGAAGTAGAAGAAGGAGAAGGAGAAGGTGAAGTCAGGACGGTGAAGCAGAAGAAGCAGAAGAAGGAGAAGGAGAAGGTGAAGTCTGGAGGGCGCAGCAGAAGGAGCAGAAGAAGAAGAAGGAGAAGGTGAAGTCTGGAGGGTGAAGCAGAAGAAGCAGAAGAAGGAGAAGGAGAAGGTGAAGTCTGGAGGGTGAATCAGAAGAAGTAGAAGAAGGAGAAGGAGAAGGTGAAGTCAGCAGAGTGAAGCAGAAGAAGCAGAAGAAGGAGAAGGAGAAGGTGAAGTCTGAAGGGTGAAGCAGAAGAAGCAGAAGAAGGAGAAGGAGAAGGTGATGTCAGGAGGGCGAAGCAGAAGAAGCAGAAGAAGGAGAAGGAGAAGGTGAAGTCTGGAGGGTGAAGCAGAGGAAGCAGAAGAAGGAGAAGGAGAAGGTGAAGTCTGGAGGGTGAATCAGAAGAAGTAGAAGAAGGAGAAGGAGAAGGTGAAGTCAGGAGGGTGAAGCAGAAGAAGCAGAAGAAGGAGAAGGAGAAGGTGAAGTCAGGAGGGTGAATCGGAAGAAGTAGAAGAAGGAGAAGGAGAAGGTGAAGTCTGGAGGGTGAATCAGAAGAAGTAGAAGAAGGAGAAGTAGAAGGTGAAGTCTGGAGGGTGAATCAGAAGAAGTAGAAGAAGGAGAAGGAGAAGGTGAAGTCTGGAGGGTGAATCAGAAGAAGCAGAAGAAGGAGAAGGAGAAGTTGAAGTCTGGAGGGAGAAGCAGAAGAAGTAGAAGAAGGAGAAGGAGAAGGTGAAGTCTGGAGGGTGAATCAGAAGAAGTAGAAGAAGGAGAAGGAGAAGGTGAAGTCTGGAGGGTGAATCAGAAGAAGCAGAAGAAGGAGAAGGAGAAGGTGAAGTCTGGAGGGTGAATCAGAAGAAGCAGAAGAAGGAGAAGGAGAAGGTGAAGTCTGGAGGGTGAAACAGAAGAAGCAGAATAAGGAGAAGGAGAAGGTGAAGTCAGGAGGGTGAATCAGAAGAAGCAGAAAAAGGAGAAGGAGAAGGTAAAGTAAGGAGGGTGAATCAGAAGAAGCAGAAGAAGGAGAAGGAGAAGGTGAAGTCTGGAGTGTGAAGCAGAAGAAGCAAAAGAAGGAGAAGGAGAAGGTGAAGTCTGGAGGGTGAATCAGAAGAAGTAGAAGAAGGAGAAGGAGAAGGTGAAGTCTGGAGGGTGAAGCAGAAGAAGTAGAAGAAGGAGAAGGAGAAGGTGAAGTCAGGAGGGTGAATCAGAAGAAGTAGAAGAAGGAGAAGGAGAAGGTGAAGTCAGGAGGGTGAATCAGAAGAAGCAGAAGAAGGAGAAGGAGAAGGTGAAGTCTGGAGGGTGAATCAGAAGAATCAGAAGAAGGAGAAGGAGAAGGTGAAGTCTGGAGGGTGAATCAGAAGAAGCAGAAGAAAGAGAAGGAGAAGGTGAAGTCTGGAGGGTGAATCAGAAGAAGCAGAAGAAGGAGAAGGAGAAGGTGAAGTCTGGAGGGAGAAGCAGAAGAAGTAGAAGAATGAGAAGGAGAAGATGAAGTCTGGAGGGTGAATCAGAAGAAGTAGAAGAAGGAGAAGGAGAAGGTGAAGTCTGGAGGGTGAATCAGAAGAAGTAGAAGAAGGAGAAGGAGAAGGTGAAGTCTGGAGGGTGAATCAGAAGAAACAGAAGAAGGAGAAGGAGAAGGTGAAGTCTGGAGGGTGAATCAGAAGAAGTAGAAGAAGGAGAAGGAGAAGGTGTAGTCTGGAGGGTGAATAAGAAGAAGTAGACGAAGGAGAAGGAGAAGGTGAAGTCTAGAGGGTGAACCAGAAGAAGCAGAAGAAGGAGAAGGAGAAGGTGAAGTCTGGAGGGTGAATCAGAAGAAGTAGAAGAAGGAGAAGGAGAAGGTGAAGTCTGGAGGGTGAATCAGAAGAAGCAGAAGAAGGAGAAGGAGAAGGTGAAGTCTGGAGGGTGAAGCAGAAGAAGCAGAAGAAGGAGAAGGAGAAGGTGATGTCTGGAGGGCGAAGCAGAAGAAGCAGAAGAAGGAGAAGGAGAAGGTGAAGTCTGGAGGGTGAAGCAGAGGAAGCAGAAGAAGGAGAAGGAGAAGGTGAAGTCTGGAGGGTGAATCAGAAGAAGTAGAAGAAGGAGAAGGAGAAGGTGAAGTCAGGAGGGTGAAGCAGAAGAAGCAGAAGAAGGAGAAGGAGAAGGTGAAGTCAGGAGGGTGAATCGGAAGAAGTAGAAGAAGGAGAAGGAGAAGGTGAAGTCTGGAGGGTGAATCAGAAGAAGTAGAAGAAGGAGAAGTAGAAGGTGAAGTCTGGAGGGTGAATCAGAAGAAGTAGAAGAAGGAGAAGGTGAAGTCTGGAGGGTGAATCAGAAGAAGCAGAAGAAGGAGAAGGAGAAGGTGAAGTCTGGAGGGAGAAGCAGAAGAAGTAGAAGAAGGAGAAGGAGAAGGTGAAGTCTGGAGGGTGAATCAGAAGAAGTAGAAGAAGGAGAAGGAGAAGGTGAAGTCTGGAGGGTGAATCAGAAGAAGCAGAAGAAGGAGAAGGAGAAGGTGAAGTCTGGAGGGTGAATCAGAAGAAGCAGAAGAAGGAGAAGGAGAAGGTGAAGTCTGGAGGGTGAAACAGAAGAAGCAGAATAAGGAGAAGGAGAAGGTGAAGTCAGGAGGGTGAATCAGAAGAAGCAGAAGAAGGAGAAGGAGAAGGTGAAGTAAGGAGGGTGAATCAGAAGAAGCAGAAGAAGGAGAAGGAGAAGGTGAAGTCTGGAGTGTGAAGCAGAAGAAGCAAAAGAAGGAGAAGGAGAAGGTGAAGTCTGGAGGGTGAATCAGAAGAAGTAGAAGAAGGAGAAGGAGAAGGTGAAGTCTGGAGGGTGAAGCAGAAGAAGTAGAAGAAGGAGAAGGAGAAGGTGAAGTCAGGAGGGTGAATCAGAAGAAGTAGAAGAAGGAGAAGGAGAAGGTGAAGTCTGGAGGGTGAAGCAGAAGAAGTAGAAGAAGGAGAAGGAGAAGGTGAAGTCAGGAGGGTGAATCAGAAGAAGTAGAAGAAGGAGAAGGAGAAGGTGAAGTCAGGAGGGTGAATCAGAAGAAGCAGAAGAAGGAGAAGGAGAAGGTGAAGTCTGGAGGGTGAATCAGAAGAATCAGAAGAAGGAGAAGGAGAAGGTGAAGTCTGGAAGGTGAATCAGAAGAAGCAGAAGAAAGAGAAGGAGAAGGTGAAGTCTGGAGGGTGAATCAGAAGATAGAAGAAGGAGAAGGAGAGGGTGAAGTCTGGAGGGTGAATCAGAAAAAGCAGAAGAAGGAGAAGGAGAAGGTGAAGTCTGGAGGGTGAATCAGAAGAAGCAGAAAAAGGAGAAGGAGAAGGTGAAGTCTGGAGGGTGAATCAGAAGAAGCAGAAGAAGGAGAAGGAGAAGGTGAAGTCTGGAGGGTGAATCAGAAGAAGCAGAATAAGGAGAAGGAGAAGGTGAAGTCTGGAGGGTGAATCAGAAGAAGCAGAAAAAGGAGAAGGAGAAGGTGAAGTCTGAAGGGTGAATCAGAAGAAGTAGAAGAAGGAGAAGGAGAAGGTGAAGTCTGGAGGGTGAAGCAGAAGAAGTAGAAGAAGGAGAAGGAGAAGGTGAAGTCAGGAGGGTGAATTAGAAGAAGTAGAAGAAGGAGAAGGAGAAGGTGAAGTCAGGAGGGTGAATCAGAAGAAGCAGAAGAAGGAGAAGGAGAAGGTGAAGTCTGGAGGGTGAATCAGAAGAATCAGAAGAAGGAGAAGGAGAAGGTGAAGTCTGGAGGGTGAATCAGAAGAAGCAGAAGAAAGAGAAGGAGAAGGTGAAGTCTGGAGGGTGAAGCAGAAGAAACAGAAGAAGGAGAAGGAGAAGGTGAAGACTGGAGGGTGAATCAGAAGAAGTAGAAGAAGGAGAAGGAGAAGGTGAAGTCTGGAGGGTGAATCAGAAGAAGTAGAAGAAGGAGAAGGAGAAGGTGAAGTCTGGAGGGTGAATCAGAAGAAGTAGAAGAAGGAGAAGGAGAAGGTGAAGTCTGGAGGGTGAATCAGAAGAAGCAGAAGAAGGAGAAGGAGAAGGTGAAGTCAGGAGGGTGAATCAGAAGAAGTAGAAGAAGGAGAAGGAGAAGGTGAAGTTAGGAGGGTGAATCAGAAGAAGCAGAAGAAGGAGAAGGAGCAGGTGAAGTCAGGGGGGGGAAGCAGAAGAAGTAGAAGAAGGAGAAGGAGAAGGTGAAGTCAGGACGGTGAAGCAGAAGAAGCAGAAGAAGGAGAAGGAGAAGGTGAAGTCTGGAGGGCGCAGCAGAAGGAGCAGAAGAAGAAGAAGGAGAAGGTGAAGTCTGGAGGGTGAAGCAGAAGAAGCAGAAGAAGGAGAAGGAGAAGGTGAAGTCTGGGAGGGTGAATCAGAAGAAGTAGAAGAAGGAGAAGTAGAAGGTGAAGTCAGCAGAGTGAAGCAGAAGAAGCAGAAGAAGGAGAAGGAGAAGGTGAAGTCTGAAGGGTGAAGCAGAAGAAGCAGAAGAAGGAGAAGGGGAAGGTGATGTCTGGAGGGCGAAGCAGAAGAAGCAGAAGAAGGAGAAGGAGAAGGTGAAGTCTGGAGGGTGAAGCAGAGGAAGCAGAAGAAGGAGAAGGAGAAGGTGAAGTCTGGAGGGGTGAATCAGAATAAGTAGAAGAAGGAGAAGGAGAAGGTGAAGTCAGGAGGGTGAATCAGAAGAAGTAGAAGAAGGAGAAGGAGAAGGTGAAGTCTGGAGGGTGAATCAGAAGAAGCAGAAGAAGGAGAAGGAGAAGGTGAAGTCTGGAGGGAGAAGCAGAAGAAGTAGAAGAAGGAGAAGGAGAAGGTGAAGTCTGGAGGGTGAATCAGAAGAAGTAGAAGAAGGAGAAGGAGAAGGTGAAGTCTGGAGGGTGAATCAGAAGAAGCAGAAGAAGGAGAAGGAGAAGGTGAAGTCTGGAGGGTGAATCAGAAGAAGCAGAAGAAGGAGAAGGAGAAGGTGAAGTCTGGAGGGTGAAACAGAAGAAGCAGAATAAGGAGAAGGAGAAGGTGAAGTCAGGAGGGTGAATCAGAAGAAGCAGAAAAAGGAGAAGGAGAAGGTGAAGTAAGGAGGGTGAATCAGAAGAAGCAGAAGAAGGAGAAGGAGAAGGTGAAGTCTGGAGTGTGAAGCAGAAGAAGCAAAAGAAGGAGAAGGAGAAGGTGAAGTCTGGAGGGTGAATCAGAAGAAGTAGAAGAAGGAGAAGGAGAAGGTGAAGTCTGGAGGGTGAAGCAGAAGACGTAGAAGAAGGAGAAGGAGAAGATGAAGTCAGGAGGGTGAATCAGAAGAAGTAGAAGAAGGAGAAGGAGAAGGTGAAGTCAGGAGGGTGAATCAGAAGAAGCAGAAGAAGGAGAAGGAGAAGGTGAAGTCTGGAGGGTGAATCAGAAGAATCAGAAGAAGGAGAAGGAGAAGGTGAAGTCTGGAGGGTGAATCAGAAGAAGCAGAAGAAAGAGAAGGAGAAGGTGAAGTCTGGAGGGTGAATCAGAAGAAGCAGAAGAAGGAGAAGGAGAAGGTGAAGTCTGGAGGGAGAAGCAGAAGAAGTAGAAGAATGAGAAGGAGAAGATGAAGTCTGGAGGGTGAATCAGAAGAAGTAGAAGAAGGAGAAGGAGAAGGTGAAGTCTGGAGGGTGAATCAGAAGAAGTAGAAGAAGGAGAAGGAGAAGGTGAAGTCTGGAGGGTGAATCAGAAGAAACAGAAGAAGGAGAAGGAGAAGGTGAAGTCTGGAGGGTGAATCAGAAGAAGCAGAAGAAGGAGAAGGAGAAGGTGTAGTCTGGAGGGTGAATAAGAAGAAGTAGACGAAGGAGAAGGAGAAGGTGAAGTCTAGAGGGTGAACCAGAAGAAGCAGAAGAAGGAGAAGGAGAAGGTGAAGTCTGGAGGGTGAATCAGAAGAAGTAGAAGAAGGAGAAGGAGAAGGTGAAGTCTGGAGGGTGAATCAGAAGAAGCAGAAGAAGGAGAAGGAGAAGGTGAAGTCTGGAGGGTGAATCAGAAGAAGCAGAAGAAGGAGAAGGAGAAGGTGAAGTCTGGAGGGTGAAACAGAAGAAGCAGAATAAGGAGAAGGAGAAGGTGAAGTCAGGAGGGTGAATCAGAAGAAGCAGAAGAAGGAGAAGGAGAAGGTGAAGTAAGGAGGGTGAATCAGAAGAAGCAGAAGAAGGAGAAGGAGAAGGTGAAGTCTGGAGTGTGAAGCAGAAGAAGCAAAAGAAGGAGAAGGAGAAGGTGAAGTCTGGAGGGTGAATCAGAAGAAGTAGAAGAAGGAGAAGGAGAAGGTGAAGTCTGGAGGGTGAAGCAGAAGAAGTAGAAGAAGGAGAAGAAGAAGGTGAAGTCAGGAGGGTGAATCAGAAGAAGTAGAAGAAGGAGAAGGAGAAGGTGAAGTCAGGAGGGTGAATCAGAAGAAGCAGAAGAAGGAGAAGGAGAAGGTGAAGTCTGGAGGGTGAATCAGAAGAATCAGAAGAAGGAGAAGGAGAAGGTGAAGTCTGGAGGGTGAATCAGAAGAAGCAGAAGAAAGAGAAGGAGAAGGTGAAGTCTGGAGGGTGAATCAGAAGAAGTAGAAGAAGGAGAAGGAGAAGGTGAAGTCTGGAGGGTGAATCAGAAAAAGCAGAAGAAGGAGAAGGAGAAGGTTAAGTCTGGAGGGTGAATCAGAAGAAGCAGAAGAAGGAGAAGGAGAAGGTGAAGTCTGGAGGGTGAATCAGAAGAAGCAGAAGAAGGAGAAGGAGAAGGTGAAGTCTGGAGGGTGAATCAGAAGAAGCAGAATAAGGAGAAGGAGAAGGTGAAGTCTGGAGGGTGAATCAGAAGAAGCAGAAAAAGGAGAAGGAGAAGGTGAAGTCTGAAGGGTGAATCAGAAGAAGTAGAAGAAGGAGAAGGAGAAGGTGAAGTCTGGAGGGTGAATCAGAAGAAGCAGAAGAAGGAGAAGGAGAAGGTGAAGTCTGGAGGGTGAATCAGAAGAAGCAGAAGAAGGAGAAGGAGAAGGTGAAGTCTGGAGGGTGAAACAGAAGAAGCAGAATAAGGAGAAGGAGAAGGTGAAGTCAGGAGGGTGAATCAGAAGAAGCAGAAAAAGGAGAAGGAGAAGGTAAAGTAAGGAGGGTGAATCAGAAGAAGCAGAAGAAGGAGAAGGAGAAGGTGAAGTCTGGAGTGTGAAGCAGAAGAAGCAAAAGAAGGAGAAGGAGAAGGTGAAGTCTGGAGGGTGAATCAGAAGAAGTAGAAGAAGGAGAAGGAGAAGGTGAAGTCTGGAGGGTGAAGCAGAAGAAGTAGAAGAAGGAGAAGGAGAAGGTGAAGTCAGGAGGGTGAATCAGAAGAAGTAGAAGAAGGAGAAGGAGAAGGTGAAGTCAGGAGGGTGAATCAGAAGAAGCAGAAGAAGGAGAAGGAGAAGGTGAAGTCTGGAGGGTGAATCAGAAGAATCAGAAGAAGGAGAAGGAGAAGGTGAAGTCTGGAGGGTGAATCAGAAGAAGCAGAAGAAAGAGAAGGAGAAGGTGAAGTCTGGAGGGTGAATCAGAAGAAGCAGAAGAAGGAGAAGGAGAAGGTGAAGTCTGGAGGGAGAAGCAGAAGAAGTAGAAGAATGAGAAGGAGAAGATGAAGTCTGGAGGGTGAATCAGAAGAAGTAGAAGAAGGAGAAGGAGAAGGTGAAGTCTGGAGGGTGAATCAGAAGAAGTAGAAGAAGGAGAAGGAGAAGGTGAAGTCTGGAGGGTGAATCAGAAGAAACAGAAGAAGGAGAAGGAGAAGGTGAAGTCTGGAGGGTGAATCAGAAGAAGTAGAAGAAGGAGAAGGAGAAGGTGTAGTCTGGAGGGTGAATAAGAAGAAGTAGACGAAGGAGAAGGAGAAGGTGAAGTCTAGAGGGTGAACCAGAAGAAGCAGAAGAAGGAGAAGGAGAAGGTGAAGTCTGGAGGGTGAATCAGAAGAAGTAGAAGAAGGAGAAGGAGAAGGTGAAGTCTGGAGGGTGAATCAGAAGAAGCAGAAGAAGGAGAAGGAGAAGGTGAAGTCTGGAGGGTGAAGCAGAAGAAGCAGAAGAAGGAGAAGGAGAAGGTGATGTCTGGAGGGCGAAGCAGAAGAAGCAGAAGAAGGAGAAGGAGAAGGTGAAGTCTGGAGGGTGAAGCAGAGGAAGCAGAAGAAGGAGAAGGAGAAGGTGAAGTCTGGAGGGTGAATCAGAAGAAGTAGAAGAAGGAGAAGGAGAAGGTGAAGTCAGGAGGGTGAAGCAGAAGAAGCAGAAGAAGGAGAAGGAGAAGGTGAAGTCAGGAGGGTGAATCGGAAGAAGTAGAAGAAGGAGAAGGAGAAGGTGAAGTCTGGAGGGTGAATCAGAAGAAGTAGAAGAAGGAGAAGTAGAAGGTGAAGTCTGGAGGGTGAATCAGAAGAAGTAGAAGAAGGAGAAGGTGAAGTCTGGAGGGTGAATCAGAAGAAGCAGAAGAAGGAGAAGGAGAAGGTGAAGTCTGGAGGGAGAAGCAGAAGAAGTAGAAGAAGGAGAAGGAGAAGGTGAAGTCTGGAGGGTGAATCAGAAGAAGTAGAAGAAGGAGAAGGAGAAGGTGAAGTCTGGAGGGTGAATCAGAAGAAGCAGAAGAAGGAGAAGGAGAAGGTGAAGTCTGGAGGGTGAATCAGAAGAAGCAGAAGAAGGAGAAGGAGAAGGTGAAGTCTGGAGGGTGAAACAGAAGAAGCAGAATAAGGAGAAGGAGAAGGTGAAGTCAGGAGGGTGAATCAGAAGAAGCAGAAGAAGGAGAAGGAGAAGGTGAAGTAAGGAGGGTGAATCAGAAGAAGCAGAAGAAGGAGAAGGAGAAGGTGAAGTCTGGAGTGTGAAGCAGAAGAAGCAAAAGAAGGAGAAGGAGAAGGTGAAGTCTGGAGGGTGAATCAGAAGAAGTAGAAGAAGGAGAAGGAGAAGGTGAAGTCTGGAGGGTGAAGCAGAAGAAGTAGAAGAAGGAGAAGGAGAAGGTGAAGTCAGGAGGGTGAATCAGAAGAAGTAGAAGAAGGAGAAGGAGAAGGTGAAGTCTGGAGGGTGAAGCAGAAGAAGTAGAAGAAGGAGAAGGAGAAGGTGAAGTCAGGAGGGTGAATCAGAAGAAGTAGAAGAAGGAGAAGGAGAAGGTGAAGTCAGGAGGGTGAATCAGAAGAAGCAGAAGAAGGAGAAGGAGAAGGTGAAGTCTGGAGGGTGAATCAGAAGAATCAGAAGAAGGAGAAGGAGAAGGTGAAGTCTGGAAGGTGAATCAGAAGAAGCAGAAGAAAGAGAAGGAGAAGGTGAAGTCTGGAGGGTGAATCAGAAGAAGTAGAAGAAGGAGAAGGAGAGGGTGAAGTCTGGAGGGTGAATCAGAAAAAGCAGAAGAAGGAGAAGGAGAAGGTGAAGTCTGGAGGGTGAATCAGAAGAAGCAGAAAAAGGAGAAGGAGAAGGTGAAGTCTGGAGGGTGAATCAGAAGAAGCAGAAGAAGGAGAAGGAGAAGGTGAAGTCTGGAGGGTGAATCAGAAGAAGCAGAATAAGGAGAAGGAGAAGGTGAAGTCTGGAGGGTGAATCAGAAGAAGCAGAAAAAGGAGAAGGAGAAGGTGAAGTCTGAAGGGTGAATCAGAAGAAGTAGAAGAAGGAGAAGGAGAAGGTGAAGTCTGGAGGGTGAAGCAGAAGAAGTAGAAGAAGGAGAAGGAGAAGGTGAAGTCAGGAGGGTGAATTAGAAGAAGTAGAAGAAGGAGAAGGAGAAGGTGAAGTCAGGAGGGTGAATCAGAAGAAGCAGAAGAAGGAGAAGGAGAAGGTGAAGTCTGGAGGGTGAATCAGAAGAATCAGAAGAAGGAGAAGGAGAAGGTGAAGTCTGGAGGGTGAATCAGAAGAAGCAGAAGAAAGAGAAGGAGAAGGTGAAGTCTGGAGGGTGAAGCAGAAGAAACAGAAGAAGGAGAAGGAGAAGGTGAAGACTGGAGGGTGAATCAGAAGAAGTAGAAGAAGGAGAAGGAGAAGGTGAAGTCTGGAGGGTGAATCAGAAGAAGTAGAAGAAGGAGAAGGAGAAGGTGAAGTCTGGAGGGTGAATCAGAAGAAGTAGAAGAAGGAGAAGGAGAAGGTGAAGTCTGGAGGGTGAATCAGAAGCAGAAGAAGGAGAAGGAGAAGGTGAAGTCAGGAGGGTGAATCAGAAGAAGTAGAAGAAGGAGAAGGAGAAGGTGAAGTTAGGAGGGTGAATCAGAAGAAGCAGAAGAAGGAGAAGGAGCAGGTGAAGTCAGGGGGGGGAAGCAGAAGAAGTAGAAGAAGGAGAAGGAGAAGGTGAAGTCAGGACGGTGAAGCAGAAGAAGCAGAAGAAGGAGAAGGAGAAGGTGAAGTCTGGAGGGCGCAGCAGAAGGAGCAGAAGAAGAAGAAGGAGAAGGTGAAGTCTGGAGGGTGAAGCAGAAGAAGCAGAAGAAGGAGAAGGAGAAGGTGAAGTCTGGAGGGTGAATCAGAAGAAGTAGAAGAAGGAGAAGTAGAAGGTGAAGTCAGCAGAGTGAAGCAGAAGAAGCAGAAGAAGGAGAAGGAGAAGGTGAAGTCTGAAGGGTGAAGCAGAAGAAGCAGAAGAAGGAGAAGGAGAAGGTGATGTCTGGAGGGCGAAGCAGAAGAAGCAGAAGAAGGAGAAGGAGAAGGTGAAGTCTGGAGGGTGAAGCAGAGGAAGCAGAAGAAGGAGAAGGAGAAGGTGAAGTCTGGAGGGTGAATCAGAATAAGTAGAAGAAGGAGAAGGAGAAGGTGAAGTCAGGAGGGTGAATCAGAAGAAGTAGAAGAAGGAGAAGGAGAAGGTGAAGTCTGGAGGGTGAATCAGAAGAAGCAGAAGAAGGAGAAGGAGAAGGTGAAGTCTGGAGGGAGAAGCAGAAGAAGTAGAAGAAGGAGAAGGAGAAGGTGAAGTCTGGAGGGTGAATCAGAAGAAGTAGAAGAAGGAGAAGGAGAAGGTGAAGTCTGGAGGGTGAATCAGAAGAAGCAGAAGAAGGAGAAGGAGAAGGTGAAGTCTGGAGGGTGAATCAGAAGAAGCAGAAGAAGGAGAAGGAGAAGGTGAAGTCTGGAGGGTGAAACAGAAGAAGCAGAATAAGGAGAAGGAGAAGGTGAAGTCAGGAGGGTGAATCAGAAGAAGCAGAAAAAGGAGAAGGAGAAGGTGAAGTAAGGAGGGTGAATCAGAAGAAGCAGAAGAAGGAGAAGGAGAAGGTGAAGTCTGGAGTGTGAAGCAGAAGAAGCAAAAGAAGGAGAAGGAGAAGGTGAAGTCTGGAGGGTGAATCAGAAGAAGTAGAAGAAGGAGAAGGAGAAGGTGAAGTCTGGAGGGTGAAGCAGAAGACGTAGAAGAAGGAGAAGGAGAAGATGAAGTCAGGAGGGTGAATCAGAAGAAGTAGAAGAAGGAGAAGGAGAAGGTGAAGTCAGGAGGGTGAATCAGAAGAAGCAGAAGAAGGAGAAGGAGAAGGTGAAGTCTGGAGGGTGAATCAGAAGAATCAGAAGAAGGAGAAGGAGAAGGTGAAGTCTGGAGGGTGAATCAGAAGAAGCAGAAGAAAGAGAAGGAGAAGGTGAAGTCTGGAGGGTGAATCAGAAGAAGCAGAAGAAGGAGAAGGAGAAGGTGAAGTCTGGAGGGAGAAGCAGAAGAAGTAGAAGAATGAGAAGGAGAAGATGAAGTCTGGAGGGTGAATCAGAAGAAGTAGAAGAAGGAGAAGGAGAAGGTGAAGTCTGGAGGGTGAATCAGAAGAAGTAGAAGAAGGAGAAGGAGAAGGTGAAGTCTGGAGGGTGAATCAGAAGAAACAGAAGAAGGAGAAGGAGAAGGTGAAGTCTGGAGGGTGAATCAGAAGAAGCAGAAGAAGGAGAAGGAGAAGGTGTAGTCTGGAGGGTGAATAAGAAGAAGTAGACGAAGGAGAAGGAGAAGGTGAAGTCTAGAGGGTGAACCAGAAGAAGCAGAAGAAGGAGAAGGAGAAGGTGAAGTCTGGAGGGTGAATCAGAAGAAGTAGAAGAAGGAGAAGGAGAAGGTGAAGTCTGGAGGGTGAATCAGAAGAAGCAGAAGAAGGAGAAGGAGAAGGTGAAGTCTGGAGGGTGAATCAGAAGAAGCAGAAGAAGGAGAAGGAGAAGGTGAAGTCTGGAGGGTGAAACAGAAGAAGCAGAATAAGGAGAAGGAGAAGGTGAAGTCAGGAGGGTGAATCAGAAGAAGCAGAAGAAGGAGAAGGAGAAGGTGAAGTAAGGAGGGTGAATCAGAAGAAGCAGAAGAAGGAGAAGGAGAAGGTGAAGTCTGGAGTGTGAAGCAGAAGAAGCAAAAGAAGGAGAAGGAGAAGGTGAAGTCTGGAGGGTGAATCAGAAGAAGTAGAAGAAGGAGAAGGAGAAGGTGAAGTCTGGAGGGTGAAGCAGAAGAAGTAGAAGAAGGAGAAGAAGAAGGTGAAGTCAGGAGGGTGAATCAGAAGAAGTAGAAGAAGGAGAAGGAGAAGGTGAAGTCAGGAGGGTGAATCAGAAGAAGCAGAAGAAGGAGAAGGAGAAGGTGAAGTCTGGAGGGTGAATCAGAAGAATCAGAAGAAGGAGAAGGAGAAGGTGAAGTCTGGAGGGTGAATCAGAAGAAGCAGAAGAAAGAGAAGGAGAAGGTGAAGTCTGGAGGGTGAATCAGAAGAAGTAGAAGAAGGAGAAGGAGAAGGTGAAGTCTGGAGGGTGAATCAGAAAAAGCAGAAGAAGGAGAAGGAGAAGGTTAAGTCTGGAGGGTGAATCAGAAGAAGCAGAAGAAGGAGAAGGAGAAGGTGAAGTCTGGAGGGTGAATCAGAAGAAGCAGAAGAAGGAGAAGGAGAAGGTGAAGTCTGGAGGGTGAATCAGAAGAAGCAGAATAAGGAGAAGGAGAAGGTGAAGTCTGGAGGGTGAATCAGAAGAAGCAGAAAAAGGAGAAGGAGAAGGTGAAGTCTGAAGGGTGAATCAGAAGAAGTAGAAGAAGGAGAAGGAGAAGGTGCAGTCTGGAGGGTGAAGCAGAAGAAGTAGAAGAAGGAGAAGGAGAAGGTGAAGTCAGGAGGGTGAATCAGAAGAAGTAGAAGAAGGAGAAGGAGAAGGTGAAGTCTGGAGGGTGTATCAGAAGAAGTAGAAGAAGGAGAAGGAGAAGGTGAAGTCTGGAGGGTGAAGCAGAAGAAGTAGAAGAAGGAGAAGGAGAAGGTGAAGTCAGGAGGGTGAATCAGAAGAAGTAGAAGAAGGAGAAGGAGAAGGTGAAGTCAGGAGGGTGAATCAGAAGAAGCAGAAGAAGGAGAAGGAGAAGGTGAAGTCTGGAGGGTGAATCAGAAGAATCAGAAGAAGGAGAAGGAGAAGGTGAAGTCTGGAGGGTGAATCAGAAGAAGCAGAAGAAAGAGAAGGAGAAGGAGAAGTCTGGAGGGTGAATCAGAAGAAGTAGAAGAAGGAGAAGGAGAAGGTGAAGTCTGGAGGGTGAATCAGAAAAAGCAGAAGAAGGAGAAGGAGAAGGTGAAGTCTGGAGGGTGAATCAGAAGAAGCAGAAGAAGGAGAAGGAGAAGGTGAAGTCTGGAGGGTGAATCAGAAGAAGCAGAAGAAGGAGAAGGAGAAGATGAAGTCTGGAGGGTGAATCAGATGAAGCAGAATAAGGAGAAGGAGAAGGTGAAGTCTGGAGGGTGAATCAGAAGAAGCAGAAAAAGGAGAAGGAGAAGGTGAAGTCTGAAGGGTGAATCAGATGAAGTAGAAGAAGGAGAAGGAGAAGGTGAAGTCTGGAGGGTGAAGCAGAAGAAGTAGAAGAAGGAGAAGGAGAAGGTGAAGTCAGGAGGGTGAATCAGAAGAAGTAGAAGAAGGAGAAGGAGAAGGTGAAGTCAGGAGGGTGAATCAGAAGAAGCAGAAGAAGGAGAAGGAGAAGGTGAAGTCTGGAGGGTGAATCAGAAGAAGCAGAAGAAGGAGAAGGAGAAGGTGAAGTCAGGAGGGTGAATCAGAAGAAGCAGAAGAAGGAGAAGGAGAAGGTGAAGTTAGGAGGGTGAATCAGAAGAAGCAGAAGAAGGAGAAGGAGCAGGTGATGTCAGGGGGATGAAGCAGAAGAAGTAGAAGAAGGAGAAGGAGAAGGTGAAGCCAGGACGGTGTAGCAGAAGAAGCAGAAGAAGGAGAAGGAGTAGGTGAAGTCTGGAGGGTGAATCAGAAGAAGTAGAAGAAGGAGAAGGAGAAGGTCAAGTCTGGAGGGTGAATCAGAAGAAGTAGAATAAGGAGAAGGAGAAGGTGAAGTCTGGAGGGTGAAGCAGAAGAAGTAGAAGAAGGAGAAGGAGAAGGTGAAGTCAGGAGGGTGAATCAGAAGAAGTAGAAGAAGGAGAAGGAGAAGGTGAAGTCAGGAGGGTGAATCAGAAGAAGCAGAAGAAGGAGAAGGAGAAGGTGAAGTCTGGAGGGTGAATCAGAAGAATCAGAAGAAGGAGAAGGAGAAGGTGAAGTCTGGAGGGTGAATCAGAAGAAGTAGAAGAAGGAGAAGGGGAAGGTGAAGTCTGGAGTGTGAATCAGAAGAAGCAGAAGAAGGAGAAGGAGAAGGTGAAGTCTAGAGGGTGAATCAGAAGAAGCAGAATAAGGAGAAGGAGTAGGTGAAGTCTGGAGGGTGAATCAGAAGAATCAGAAGAAGGAGAAGGAGAGGGTGAAGTCTGGAGGGTGAATCAGAAAAGCAGAAGAAAGAGAAGGAGAAGGTGAAGTCTGGAGGGTGAAGCAGAAGAAACAGAAGAAGGAGAAGGAGAAGGTGAAGACTGGAGGGTGAATCTGAAGAAGTAGAAGAAGGAGAAGGAGAAGGTGAAGTCTGGAGGGTGAATCAGAAGAAGTAGAAGAAGGAGAAGGAGAAGGTGAAGTCTGGAGGGTGAATCAGAAGAAGCAGAAGAAGGAGAAGGAGAAGGTGAAGTCTGGAGGGTGAATCAGAAGAAGCAGAAGGAGAAGGAGAAGATGAAGTCTGGAGGGTGAATCAGAAGAAGCAGAAGAAGGAGAAGGAGAAGGTGAAGTCTGGAGGGTGAAACAGAAGAAGCAGAAGAAGGAGAAGGTGAAGTCTGGAGGGTGAATCAGAAGAAGCAGAAGAAGGAGAAGGAGAAGGTGAAGTCAGGAGGGTGAATCAGAAGAAGCAGAAGAAGGAGAAGGAGAAGGTGAAGTTAGGAGGGTGAATCAGAAGAAGCAGAAGAAGGAGAAGGAGCAGGTGAAGTCAGGGGGGTGAAGCAGAAGAAGTAGAAGAAGGAGAAGGAGAAGGTGAAGTCAGGACGGTGAAGCAGAAGAAGCAGAAGAAGGAGAAGGAGAAGGTGAAGTCTGGAGGGCGCAGCAGAAGAAGCAGAAGAAGGAGAAGGAGAAGGTGAAGTCTGGAGGGTGAAGCAGAAGAAGCAGAAGAAGGAGAAGGAGAAGGTGAAGTCTGGAGGGTGAATCAGAAGAAGTAGAAGAAGGAGAAGGAGAAGGTGAAGTCAGGAGAGTGAAGCAGAAGAAGCAGAAGAAGGAGAAGGAGAAGGTGAAGTCTGGAGGGTGAAGCAGAAGAAGCAGAAGAAGGAGAAGGTGATGTCTGGAGGGCGAAGCAGAAGAAGCAGAAGAAGGAGAAGGAGAAGGTGAAGTCTGGAGGGTGAAGCAGAGGAAGCAGAAGAAGGAGAAGGAGAAGGTGAAGTCTGGAGGGTGAATCAGAAGAAGTAGAAGAAGGAGAAGGAGAAGGTGAAGTCAGGAGGGTGAAGCAGAAGAAGCAGAAGAAGGAGAAGGAGAAGGTGAAGTCAGGAGGGTGAATCGGAAGAAGTAGAAGAAGGAGAAGGAGAAGGTGAAGTCTGGAGGGTGAATCAGAAGAAGTAGAAGAAGGAGAAGTAGAAGGTGAAGTCTGGAGGGTGAATCAGAAGAAGTAAAAGAAGGAGAAGGAGAAGGTGAAGTCTGGAGGGTGAATCAGAAGAAGTAGAATAAGGAGAAGGAGAAGGTGAAGGCAGGAGGGTGAATCAGAAGAAGCAGAAGAAGGAGAAGGAGAAGGTGAAGTAAGGAGGGTGAATCAGAAGAAGCAGAAGAAGGAGAAGGAGAAGGTGAAGTCTGGAGTGCGAAGCAGAAGAAGCAAAAGAAGGAGAAGGAGAAGGTGAAGTCTGGAGGGTGAATCAGAAGAAGTAGAAGAAGGAGAAGGAGAAGGTGAAGTCTGGAGGGTGAAGCAGAAGAAGTAGAAGAAGGAGAAGGAGAAGGTGAAGTCAGGAGGGTGAATCAGAAGAAGTAGAAGAAGGAGAAGGAGAAGGTGAAGTCAGGAGGGTGAATCAGAAGAAGCAGAAGAAGGAGAAGGAGAAGGTGAAGTCTGGAGGGTGAATCAGAAGAATCAGAAGAAGGAGAAGGAGAAGGTGAAGTCTGGAGGGTGAATCAGAAGAAGCAGCAGAAAGAGAAGGAGAAGGTGAAGTCTGGAGGGTGAATCAGAAGAAGCAGAAGAAGGAGAAGGAGAAGGTGAAGTCTGGAGGGAGAAGCAGAAGAAGTAGAAGAAGGAGAAGGAGAAGGTGAAGTCTGGAGGGTGAATCAGAAGAAGTAGAAGAAGGAGAAGGAGAAGGTGAATTCTGGAGGGTGAATCAGAAGAAGTAGAAGAAGGAGAAGGAGAAGGTGAAGTCTGGAGGGTGATTCAGAAGAAACAGAAGAAGGAGAAGGAGAAGGTGAAGTATGGAGGGTGAATCAGAAGAAGTAGAAGAAGGAGAAGGAGAAGGTGTAGTCTGGAGGGTGAATCAGAAGAAGTAGACGAAGGAGAAGGAGAAGGTGAAGTCTGGAGGGTGAACCAGAAGAAGCAGAAGAAGGAGAAGGAGAAGGTGAAGTCTGGAGGGTGAATCAGAAGAAGTAGAAGAAGGAGAAGGAGAAGGTGAAGTCTGGAGGGTGAATCAGAAGAAGCAGAAGAAGGAGAAGGAGAAGGTGAAGTCTGGAGGGTGAATCAGAAGAAGCAGAAGAAGGAGAAGGAGAAGGTGAAGTCTGGAGGGTGAAACAGAAGAAGCAGAATAAGGAGAAGGAGAAGGTGAAGTCAGGAGGGTGAATCAGAAGAAGCAGAAGAAGGAGAAGGAGAAGGTGAAGTAAGGAGGGTGAATCAGAAGAAGCAGAAGAAGGAGAAGGAGAAGGTGAAGTCTGGAGGGTGAATCAGAAGAAGCAGAAGAAGGAGAAGGAGAAGGTGAAGTCAGGAGGGTGAATCAGAAGAAGCAGAAGAAGGAGAAGGAGAAGGTGAAGTTAGGAGGGTGAATCAGAAGAAGCAGAAGAAGGAGAAGGAGCAGGTGAAGTCAGGGGGGTGAAGCAGAAGAAGTAGAAGAAGGAGAAGGAGAAGGTGAAGTCAGGACGGTGAAGCAGAAGAAGCAGAAGAAGGAGAAGGAGAAGGTGAAGTCTGGAGGGCGCAGCAGAAGAAGCAGAAGAAGGAGAAGGAGAAGGTGAAGTCTGGAGGGTGAAGCAGAAGAAGCAGAAGAAGGAGAAGGAGAAGGTGTAGTCTGGAGGGTGAATCAGAAGAAGTAGAAGAAGGAGAAGGAGAAGGTGAAGTCAGGAGAGTGAAGCAGAAGAAGCAGAAGAAGGAGAAGGAGAAGGTGAAGTCTGGAGGGTGAAGCAGAAGAAGCAGAAGAAGGAGAAGGAGATGGTGATGTCTGGAGGGCGAAGCAGAAGAAGCAGAAGAAGGAGAAGGAGAAGGTGAAGTCTGGAGGGTGAAGCAGAGGAAGCAGAAGAAGGAGAAGGAGAAGGTGAAGTCTGGAGGGTGAATCAGAAGAAGTAGAAGAAGGAGAAGGAGAAGGTGAAGTCAGGAGGGTGAAGCAGAAGAAGCAGAAGAAGGAGAAGGAGAAGGTGAAGTCAGGAGGGTGAATCGGAAGAAGTAGAAGAAGGAGAAGGAGAAGGTGAAGTCTGGAGGGTGAATCAGAAGAAGTAGAAGAAGGAGAAGTAGAAGGTGAAGTCTGGAGGGTGAATCAGAAGAAGTAGAAGAAGGAGAAGGAGAAGGTGAAGTCTGGAGGTTGAATCAGAAGAAGCAGAAGAAGGAGAAGGAGAAGGTGAAGTCTGGAGGGAGAAGCAGAAGAAGTAGAAGAAGGAGAAGGAGAAGGTGAAGTCTGGAGGGTGAATCAGAAGAAGTAGAAGAAAGAGAAGGAGAAGGTGAAGTCTGGAGGGTGAATCAGAAGAAGCAGAAGAAGGAGAAGGAGAAGGTGAAGTCTGGAGGGTGAATCAGAAGAAGCAGAAGAAGGAGAAGGAGAAGGTGAAGTCTGGAGGGTGAAACAGAAGAAGCAGAATAAGGAGAAGGAGAAGGTGAAGTCAGGAGGGTGAATCAGAAGAAGCAGAAGAAGGAGAAGGAGAAGGTGAAGTAAGGAGGGTGAATCAGAAGAAGCAGAAGAAGGAGAAGGAGAAGGTGAAGTCTGGAGTGTGAAGCAGAAGAAGCAAAAGAAGGAGAAGGAGAAGGTGAAGTCTGGAGGGTGAATCAGAAGAAGTAGAAGAAGGAGAAGGAGAAGGTGAAGTCTGGAGGGTGAAGCAGAAGAAGGAGAAGGAGAAGGTGAAGTCAGGAGGGTGAATCAGAAGAAGTAGAAGAAGGAGAAGGAGAAGGTGAAGTCAGGAGGGTGAATCAGAAGAAGCAGAAGAAGGAGAAGGAGAAGGTGAAGTCTGGAGGGTGAATCAGAAGAATCAGAAGAAGGAGAAGGAGAAGGTGAAGTCTGGAGGGTGAATCAGAAGAAGCAGAAGAAAGAGAAGGAGAAGGTGAAGTCTGGAGGGTGAATCAGAAGAAGCAGAAGAAGGAGAAGGAGAAGGTGAAGTCTGGAGGGAGAAGCAGAAGAAGAAGAAGAAGGAGAAGGAGAAGGTGAAGTCTGGAGGGTGAATCAGAAGAAGTAGAAGAAGGAGAAGGAGAAGGTGAAGTCTGGAGGGTGAATCAGAAGAAGTAGAAGAAGGAGAAGGAGAAGGTGAAGTCTGGAGGGTGATTCAGAAGAAACAGAAGAAGGAGAAGGAGAAGGTGAAGTATGGAGGGTGAATCAGAAGAAGTAGAAGAAGGAGAAGGAGAAGGTGTAGTCTGGAGGGTGAATCAGAAGAAGTAGACGAAGGAGAAGGAGAAGGTGAAGTCTGGAGGGTGAACCAGAAGAAGCAGAAGAAGGAGAAGGAGAAGGTGAAGTCTGGAGGGTGAATCAGAAGAAGTAGAAGAAGGAGAAGGAGAAGGTGCAGTCTGGAGGGTGAATCAGAAGAAGCAGAAGAAGGAGAAGGAGAAGGTGAAGTCTGGAGGGTGAATCAGAAGAAGCAGAAGAAGGAGAAGGAGAAGGTGAAGTCTGGAGGGTGAAACAGAAGAAGCAGAATAAGGAGAAGGAGAAGGTGAAGTCAGGAGGGTGAATCAGAAGAAGCAGAAGAAGGAGAAGGAGAAGGTGAAGTAAGGAGGGTGAATCAGAAGAAGCAGAAGAAGGAGAAGGAGAAGGTGAAGTCTGGAGGGTGAATCAGAAGAAGTAGAAGAAGGAGAAGGAGAAGGTGAAGTCAGGAGGGTGAAGCAGAAGAAGCAGAAGAAGGAGAAGGAGAAGGTGAAGTCAGGAGGGTGAATCGGAAGAAGTAGAAGAAGGAGAAGGAGAAGGTGAAGTCTGGAGGGTGAATCAGAAGAAGTAGAAGAAGGAGAAGTAGAAGGTGGAGTCTGGAGGGTGAATCAGAAGAAGTAAAAGAAGGAGAAGGAGAAGGTGAAGTCTGGAGGGTGAATCAGAAGAAGTAGAATAAGGAGAAGGAGAAGGTGAAGTCAGGAGGGTGAATCAGAAGAAGCAGAAGAAGGAGAAGGAGAAGGTGAAGTAAGGAGGGTGAATCAGAAGAAGCAGAAGAAGGAGAAGGAGAAGGTGAAGTCTGGAGTGTGAAGCAGAAGAAGCAAAAGAAGGAGAAGGAGAAGGTGAAGTCTGGAGGGTGAATCAGAAGAAGTAGAAGAAGGAGAAGGAGAAGGTGAAGTCTGGAGGGTGAAGCAGAAGAAGTAGAAGAAGGAGAAGGAGAAGGTGAAGTCAGGAGGGTGAATCAGAAGAAGTAGAAGAAGGAGAAGGAGAAGGTGAAGTCAGGAGGGTGAATCAGAAGAAGCAGAAGAAGGAGAAGGAGAAGGTGAAGTCTGGAGGGTGAATCAGAAGAATCAGAAGAAGGAGAAGGAGAAGGTGAAGTCTGGAGGGTGAATCAGAAGAAGCAGCAGAAAGAGAAGGAGAAGGTGAAGTCTGGAGGGTGAATCAGAAGAAGCAGAAGAAGGAGAAGGAGAAGGTGAAGTCTGGAGGGAGAAGCAGAAGAAGTAGAAGAAGGAGAAGGAGAAGGTGAAGTCTGGAGGGTGAATCAGAAGAAGTAGAAGAAGGAGAAGGAGAAGGTGAATTCTGGAGGGTGAATCAGAAGAAGTAGAAGAAGGAGAAGGAGAAGGTGAAGTCTGGAGGGTGATTCAGAAGAAACAGAAGAAGGAGAAGGAGAAGGTGAAGTATGGAGGGTGAATCAGAAGAAGTAGAAGAAGGAGAAGGAGAAGGTGTAGTCTGGAGGGTGAATCAGAAGAAGTAGACGAAGGAGAAGGAGAAGGTGAAGTCTGGAGGGTGAACCAGAAGAAGCAGAAGAAGGAGAAGGAGAAGGTGAAGTCTGGAGGGTGAATCAGAAGAAGTAGAAGAAGGAGAAGGAGAAGGTGAAGTCTGGAGGGTGAATCAGAAGAAGCAGAAGAAGGAGAAGGAGAAGGTGAAGTCTGGAGGGTGAATCAGAAGAAGCAGAAGAAGGAGAAGGAGAAGGTGAAGTCTGGAGGGTGAAACAGAAGAAGCAGAATAAGGAGAAGGAGAAGGTGAAGTCAGGAGCGTGAATCAGAAGAAGCAGAAGAAGGAGAAGGAGAAGGTGAAGTAAGGAGGGTGAATCAGAAGAAGCAGAAGAAGGAGAAGGAGAAGGTGAAGTCTGGAGGGTGAATCAGAAGAAGCAGAAGAAGGAGAAGGAGAAGGTGAAGTCAGGAGGGTGAATCAGAAGAAGGAGAAGGAGAAGGTGAAGTTAGGAGGGTGAATCAGAAGAAGCAGAAGAAGGAGAAGGAGCAGGTGAAGTCAGGGGGGTGAAGCAGAAGAAGTAGAAGAAGGAGAAGGAGATGGTGAAGTCAGGACGGTGAAGCAGAAGAAGCAGAAGAAGGAGAAGGAGAAGGTGAAGTCTGGAGGGCGCAGCAGAAGAAGCAGAAGAAGGAGAAGGAGAAGGTGAAGTCTGGAGGGTGAAGCAGAAGAAGCAGAAGAAGGAGAAGGAGAAGGTGAAGTCTGGAGGGTGAATCAGAAGAAGTAGAAGAAGGAGAAGGAGAAGGTGAAGTCAGGAGAGTGAAGCAGAAGAAGCAGAAGAAGGAGAAGGAGAAGGTGAAGTCTGGAGGGTGAAGCAGAAGAAGCAGAAGAAGGAGAAGGAGATGGTGATGTCTGGAGGGCGAAGCAGAAGAAGCAGAAGAAGGAGAAGGAGAAGGTGAAGTCTGGAGGGTGAAGCAGAGGAAGCAGAAGAAGGAGAAGGAGAAGGTGAAGTCTGGAGGGTGAATCAGAAGAAGTAGAAGAAGGAGAAGGAGAAGGTGAAGTCTGGAGGGTGAATCAGAAGAAGTAGAAGAAGGAGAAGTAGAAGGTGAAGTCTGGAGGGTGAATCAGAAGAAGTAGAAGAAGGAGAAGGAGAAGGTGAAGTCTGGAGGGTGAATCAGAAGAAGCAGAAGAAGGAGAAGGAGAAGGTGAAGTCTGGAGGGAGAAGCAGAAGAAGTAGAAGAAGGAGAAGGAGAAGGTGAAGTCTGGAGGGTGAATCAGAAGAAGTAGAAGAAAGAGAAGGAGAAGGTGAAGTCTGGAGGGTGAATCAGAAGAAGCAGAAGAAGGAGAAGGAGAAGGTGAAGTCTGGAGGGTGAATCAGAAGAAGCAGAAGAAGGAGAAGGAGAAGGTGAAGTCTGGAGGGTGAAACAGAAGAAGCAGAATAAGGAAAAGGAGAAGGTGAAGTCAGGAGGGTGAATCAGAAGAAGCAGAAGAAGGAGAAGGAGAAGGTGAAGTAAGGAGGGTGAATCAGAAGAAGCAGAAGAAGGAGAAGGAGAAGGTGAAGTCTGGAGTGTGAAGCAGAAGAAGCAAAAGAAGGAGAAGGAGAAGGTGAAGTCTGGAGGGTGAATCAGAAGAAGTAGAAGAAGGAGAAGGAGAAGGTGAAGTCTGGAGGGTGAAGCAGAAGAAGGAGAAGGAGAAGGTGAAGTCAGGAGGGTGAATCAGAAGAAGTAGAAGAAGGAGAAGGAGAAGGTGAAGTCAGGAGGGTGAATCAGAAGAAGCAGAAGAAGGAGAAGGAGAAGGTGAAGTCTGGAGGGTGAATCAGAAGAATCAGAAGAAGGAGAAGGAGAAGGTGAAGTCTGGAGGGTGAATCAGAAGAAGCAGAAGAAAGAGAAGGAGAAGGTGAAGTCTGGAGGGTGAATCAGAAGAAGCAGAAGAAGGAGAAGGAGAAGGTGAAGTCTGGAGGGAGAAGCAGAAGAAGTAGAAGAAGGAGAAGGAGAAGGTGAAGTCTGGAGGGTGAATCAGAAGAAGTAGAAGAAGGAGAAGGAGAAGGTGAAGTCTGGAGGGTGAATCAGAAGAAGTAGAAGAAGGAGAAGGAGAAGGTGAAGTCTGGAGGGTGATTCAGAAGAAACAGAAGAAGGAGAAGGAGAAGGTGAAGTATGGAGGGTGAATCAGAAGAAGTAGAAGAAGGAGAAGGAGAAGGTGTAGTCTGGAGGGTGAATCAGAAGAAGTAGACGAAGGAGAAGGAGAAGGTGAAGTCTGGAGGGTGAACCAGAAGAAGCAGAAGAAGGAGAAGGAGAAGGTGAAGTCTGGAGGGTGAATCAGAAGAAGTAGAAGAAGGAGAAGGAGAAGGTGAAGTCTGGAGGGTGAATCAGAAGAAGCAGAAGAAGGAGACGGAGAAGGTGAAGTCTGGAGGGTGAATCAGAAGAAGCAGAAGAAGGAGAAGGAGAAGGTGAAGTCTGGAGGGTGAAACAGAAGAAGCAGAATAAGGAGAAGGAGAAGGTGAAGTCAGGAGGGTGAATCAGAAGAAGCAGAAGAAGGAGAAGGAGAAGGTGAAGTAAGGAGGGTGAATCAGAAGAAGCAGAAGAAGGAGAAGGAGAAGGTGAAGTCTGGAGTGTGAAGCAGAAGAAGCAAAAGAAGGAGAAGGAGAAGGTGAAGTCTGGAGGGTGAATCAGAAGAAGTAGAAGAAGGAGAAGGAGAAGGTGAAGTCTGGAGGGTGAAGCAGAAGAAGTAGAAGAAGGAGAAGGAGAAGGTGAAGTCAGGAGGGTGAATCAGAAGAAGTAGAAAAAGGAGAAGGAGAAGGTGAAGTCAGGAGGGTGAATCAGAAGAAGCAGAAGAAGGAGAAGGAGAAGGTGAAGTCTGGAGGGTGAATCAGAAGAATCAGAAGAAGGAGAAGGAGAAGTTGAAGTCTGGAGGGTGACTCAGAAGAAGCAGAAGAAAGAGAAGGAGAAGGTGAAGTCTGGAGGGTGAATCAGAAGAAGTAGAAGAAGGAGAAGGAGAAGGTGAAGTCTGGAGGGTGAATCAGAAAAAGCAGAAGAAGGAGAAGGAGAAGGTGAAGTCTGGAGGGTGAATCAGAAGAAGCAGAAGAAGGAGAAGGAGAAGGTGAAGTCTGGAGGGTGAATCAGAAGAAGCAGAAGAAGGAGAAGGAGAAGGTGAAGTCTGGAGGGTGAATCAGAAGAAGCAGAATAAGGAGAAGGAGAAGGTGAAGTCTGGAGGGTGAATCAGAAGAAGCAGAAAAAGGAGAAGGATAAGGTGAAGTCTGAAGGGTGAATCAGAAGAAGTAGAAGAAGGAGAAGGAGAAGGTGAAGTCTGGAGGGTGAAGCAGAAGAAGTAGAAGAAGGAGAAGGAGAAGGTGATGTCAGGAGGGTGAATCAGAAGAAGTAGAAGAAGGAGAAGGAGAAGGTGAAGTCTGGAGGGTGTATCAGAAGAAGTAGAAGAAGGAGAAGGAGAAGGTGAAGTCTGAAGGGTGAAGCAGAAGAAGTAGAAGAAGGAGAAGGAGAAGGTGAAGTCAGGAGTGTGAATCTGAAGAAGTAGAAGAAGGAGAAGGAGAAGGTGAAGTCAGGAGGGTCCTGATAAACTACATCCTAGGGTACTTAAGGAGGTGGCCCTGGAGATAGCAGATGCTCTAAGGATCATCTTCCGGAACTCCATTGATTCGGGACAATACCCGTGGATTGGAGGGTAGCTAATGTTACCCCAATATTTAAAAAGGGGGGTAGAGAGAAGCAGGGAATTATAGACCAGTAAGCCTTACATCGGTTGTGGGCAAAATGCTAGAGTCCATTATTAAGGATAAAATAGCGGAGCACTTGACAAATGGGGAAAGGATCGGACAGAGTCAACATGGATTTACAAAGGGTAAATCGTGTTTGACTAATCTGCTGGAATTTTTTGAGGAAGTAACTGGTAAAATAGATGGGGGAGAGCCAGTGGATGTGGTATACCTTGACTTCCAGAAAGCCTTCGATAAGGTTCCACACAAAAGATTGTCATGCAAAATTAAGGCTCATGGGATTGGGGGCAAAGTATTAACGTGGATAGAGAACTGGCTGGCGGATAGAAAACAGAGAGTTGGAATAAACGGCTCGTTTTCAGAGTGGCAGGCAGTGACCAGCGGGGTGCCGCAAGGATCTGTCCTGGGACCCCAGCTGTTCACAATATATATAAATGATCTGGATCAGGGAATTGGATGCAATATTTCCAAATTCGCTGACGACACTAAACTAGGAGGAGGGGTGGGCTCTGATGAGGATGTCAGGAGGCTACAGTGCGATTTGGACAGGTTGGGGGAATGGGCGGATACGTGGCAGATGCACTATAATGTGGATAAATGCGAGGTTATCCACTTTGGGGGTAAAAACAGGAGGGTAGATTATTATCTAAATGGCAATAGATTGGGAGATGGGGAAGTGCAGAGGGACCTGGGTGTTCTTGTGCACCAGTCACTGAAGGAGAGCATGCAGGTGCAACAGGCGATTAAGAAGGCAAATGGTATGTTGGCCTTCATATCAAGGGGGTTCGAGTATAGGAATAGGGATACCTTACTACAGCTGTACAAGGTGCTGGTGAGACCGCATCTGGAGTATTGTGTACAGTTTTGGACGCCCCATCTGCGGAAGGATGTTCTTGCCATGGAAAGAGTGCAACGGCGATTCACCAGGCTGATACCTGGAATGGCGGGAATGACCTACGAAGAGAGATTAAATAGTTTGGGCTTGTACTCACTGGAGTTTAGAAGATTGAGAGGGGATCTCATCGAAACATATAAAATTATGGCAGGCCTGGACAGGCTGAATTCAGAGAGAATGTTTCCAATGGCCAGGGAGCACAGAACCAGGGGCCACAGTCTAAAAATAGCGGGCAAATCATTTAAAACAGAGATGAGGAAGAATTTCTTCACTCAAAGAGTGGTGAGCCTGTGGAATTCCCTGCCACAGAGGGCTGTGAAGGCTAATACAATAAATATTTTCAAGAGAGAATTGGATATATTTCTGAAGGCTAAGGGGATTAAGGGTTACGGAGAAAAGGCGGGGACGGGGTACTGAACTGCTAAGATCAGCTATGATCTCAGACGAGGATCAGCCATGATCTCATTGAATGGCGGAGCAGGCTCGAAGGGCCGAATGGCCTACTCCTGTTCCTATCTCTATGTTACTATGTTACTATGAAGCAGAAGAAGGAGAAGGAGAAGGTGAAGTCTGGAGGGTGAATCAGAAGAATCAGAAGAAGGAGAAGGAGAAGGTGAAGTCTGGAGGGTGAATCAGAAGAAGCAGAAGAAAGAGAAGGAGAAGGTGAAGTCTGGAGGGTGAATCAGAAGAAGTAGAAGAAGGAGAAGGAGAAGGTGAAGTCTGGAGGGTGAATCAGAAAAAGCAGAAGAAGGAGAAGGAGAAGGTGAAGTCTGGAGGGTGAATCAGAAGAAGCAGAAGAAGGAGAAGGAGAAGGTGAAGTCTGGAGGGTGAATCAGAAGAAGCAGAAGAAGGAGAAGGAGAAGGTGAAGTCTGGAGGGTGAATCAGAAGAAGCAGAATAAGGAGAAGGAGAAGGTGAAGTCTGGAGGGTGAATCAGAAGAAGCAGAAAAAGGAGAAGGAGAAGCTGAAGTCTGAAGGGTGAATCAGAAGAAGTAGAAGAAGGAGAAGGAGAAGGTGAAGTCTGGAGGGTGAAGCAGAAGATGTAGATGAAGGAGAAGGAGAAGGTGAAGTCAGGAGGGTGAATCAGAAGAAGTAGAAGAAGGAGAAGGAGAAGGTGAAGTCAGGAGGGTGAATCAGAAGAAGCAGAAGAAGGAGAAGGAGAAGGTGAAGTCTGGAGGGTGAATCAGAAGAATCAGAAGAAGGAGAAGGTGAAGGTGAAGTCTGGAGGGTGAATCAGAAGGAGCAGAAGAAAGAGAAGGAGAAGGTGAAGTCTGGAGGGTGAAGCAGAAGAAACAGAAGAAGGAGAAGGAGAAGGTGAAGACTGGAGGGTGAATCAGAAGAAGTAGAAGAAGGAGAAGGAGAAGGTGAAGTCTGGAGGGTGAATCAGAAGAAGTAGAAGAAGGAGAATGAGAAGGTGAAGTCTGGAGGGTGAATCAGAAGAAGTAGAAGAAGGAGAAGGAGAAGGTAAAGTCTGGAGGGTGAATCAGAAGAAGCAGAAGAAGGAGAAGGAGAAGGTGAAGTCAGGAGGGTGAATCAGAAGAAGTAGAAGAAGGAGAAGGAGAAGTTAGGAGGGTGAATCAGAAGAAGCAGAAGAAGGAGAAGGAGCAGGTGAAGTCAGGGGGGTGAAGCAGAAGAAGTAGAAGAAGGAGAAGGAGAAGGTGAAGTCAGGACGGTGAAGCAGAAGAAGCAGAAGAAGGAGAAGGAGAAGGTGAAGTCTGGAGGGCGCAGCAGAAGAAGCAGAAGAAGGAGAAGGAGAAGGTGAAGTCTGGAGGGTGAAGCAGAAGAAGCAGAAGAAGGAGAAGGAGAAGGTGAAGTCTGGAGGGTGAATCAGAAGAAGTAGAAGAAGGAGAAGGAGAAGGTGAAGTCAGGAGGGTCCTGATAAACTACATCCTAGGGTACTTAAGGAGGTGGCCCTGGAGATAGCAGATGCTCTAAGGATCATCTTCCGGAACTCCATTGATTCGGGAACAGTACCCGTGGATTGGAGGGTAGCTAATGTTACCCCAATATTTAAAAAGGGGGGTAGAGAGAAAGCAGGGAATTATAGACCAGTAAGCCTTACATCGGTTGTGGGCAAAAAGCTAGAGTCCATTATTAAGGATAAAATAGCGGAGCACTTGACAAATGGGGAAAGGATCGGACAGAGTCAACATGGATTTACAAAGGGTAAATCGTGTTTGACTAATCTGCTGGAATTTTTTGAGGAAGTAACTGGTAAAATAGATGGGGGAGAGCCAGTGGATGTGGTGTACCTTGACTTCCAGAAAGCCTTCGATAAGGTTCCACACAAAAGATTGTCATGCAAAATTAAGGCTCATGGGATTGGGGGCAAAGTATTAACGTGGATAGAGAACTGGCTGGCGGATAGAAAACAGAGAGTTGGAATAAACGGCTCGTTTTCAGAGTGGCAGGCAGTGACCAGCGGGGTGCCGCAAGGATCTGTCCTGGGACCCCAGCTGTTCACAATATATATAAATGATCTGGATCAGGGAATTGGATGCAATATTTCCAAATTCGCTGACGTCACTAAACTAGGAGGAGGGGTGGGCTCTGATGAGGATGTCAGGAGGCTACAGTGCGATTTGGACAGGTTGGGGGAATGGGCGGATACGTGGCAGATGCACTATATTGTGGATAAATGCGAGGTTATCCACTTTGGGGGTAAAAACAGGAGGGTAGATTATTATCTAAATGGCAATAGATTGGGAGATGGGGAAGTGCAGAGGGACCTGGGTGTTCTTGTGCACCAGTCACTGAAGGAGAGCATGCAGGTGCAACAGGCGATTAAGAAGGCAAATGGTATGTTGGCCTTCATATCAAGGGGGTTCGAGTATAGGAATAGGGATACCTTACTACAGCTGTACAAGGTGCTGGTGAGACCGCATCTGGAGTATTGTGTACAGTTTTGGACGCCCCATCTGCGGAAGGATGTTCTTGCCATGGAAAGAGTGCAACGGCGATTCACCAGGCTGATACCTGGAATGGCGGGAATGGCCTACGAAGAGAGATTAAATAGTTTGGGCTTGTACTCACTGGAGTTTAGAAGATTGAGAGGGGATCTCATCGAAACATATAAAATTATGGCAGGCCTGGACAGGCTGAATTCAGAGAGAATGTTTCCAATGGCCAGGGAGCACAGAACCAGGGGCCACAGTCTAAAAATAGCGGGCAAATCATTTAAAACAGAGATGAGGAAGAATTTCTTCACTCAAAGAGTGGTGAGCCTGTGGAATTCCCTGCCACAGAGGGCTGTGAAGGCTAATACAATAAATATTTTCAAGAGAGAATTGGATATATTTCTGAAGGCTAAGGGGATTAAGGGTTACGGAGATAAGGCGGGGACGGGGTACTGAACTGGTAAGATCAGCTATGATCTCAGACGAGGATCAGCCATGATCTCATTGAATGGCGGAGCAGGCTCGAAGGGCCGAATGGCCTACTCCTGTTCCTATCTCTATGTTACTATGTTACTATGAAGCAGAAGAAGGAGAAGGAGAAGGTGAAGTCTGGAGGGTGAATCAGAAGAATCAGAAGAAGGAGAAGGAGAAGGTGAAGTCTGGAGGGTGAATCAGAAGAAGCAGAAGAAAGAGAAGGAGAAGGTGAAGTCTGGAGGGTGAATCAGAAGAAGTAGAAGAAGGAGAAGGAGAAGGTGAAGTCTGGAGGGTGAATCAGAAAAAGCAGAAGAAGGAGAAGGAGAAGGTGAAGTCTGGAGGGTGAATCAGAAGAAGCAGAAGAAGGAGAAGGAGAAGGTGAAGTCTGGAGGGTGAATCAGAAGAAGCAGAAGAAGGAGAAGGAGAAGGTGAAGTCTGGAGGGTGAATCAGAAGAAGCAGAATAAGGAGAAGGAGAAGGTGAAGTCTGGAGGGTGAATCAGAAGAAGCAGAAAAAGGAGAAGGAGAAGCTGAAGTCTGAAGGGTGAATCAGAAGAAGTAGAAGAAGGAGAAGGAGAAGGTGAAGTCTGGAGGGTGAAGCAGAAGATGTAGATGAAGGAGAAGGAGAAGGTGAAGTCAGGAGGGTGAATCAGAAGAAGTAGAAGAAGGAGAAGGAGAAGGTGAAGTCAGGAGGGTGAATCAGAAGAAGCAGAAGAAGGAGAAGGAGAAGGTGAAGTCTGGAGGGTGAATCAGAAGAATCAGAAGAAGGAGAAGGAGAAGGTGAAGTCTGGAGGGTGAAACAGAAGAAGCAGAAGAAAGAGAAGGAGAAGGTGAAGTCTGGAGGGTGAAGCAGAAGAAACAGAAGAAGGAGAAGGAGAAGGTGAAGACTGGAGGGTGAATCAGAAGAAGTAGAAGAAGGAGAAGGAGAAGGTGAAGTCTGGAGGGTGAATCAGAAGAAGTAGAAGAAGGAGAATGAGAAGGTGAAGTCTGGAGGGTGAATCAGAAGAAGTAGAAGAAGGAGAAGGAGAAGGTGAAGTCTGGAGGGTGAATCAGAAGAAGCAGAAGAAGGAGAAGGAGAAGGTGAAGTCAGGAGGGTGAATCAGAAGAAGTAGAAGAAGGAGAAGGAGAAGTTAGGAGGGTGAATCAGAAGAAGTAGAAGAAGGAGAAGGAGCAGGTGAAGTCAGGGGGGTGAAGCAGAAGAAGTAGAAGAAGGAGAAGGAGAAGGTGAAGTCAGGACGGTGAAGCAGAAGAAGCAGAAGAAGGAGAAGGAGAAGGTGAAGTCTGGAGGGCGCAGCAGAAGAAGCAGAAGAAGGAGAAGGAGAAGGTGAAGTCTGGAGGGTGAAGCAGAAGAAGCAGAAGAAGGAGAAGGAGAAGGTGAAGTCTGGAGGGTGAATCAGAAGAAATAGAAGAAGGAGAAGGAGAAGGTGAAGTCAGCAGAGTGAAGCAGAAGAAGCAGAAGAAGGAGAAGGAGAAGGTGAAGTAAGGAGGGTGAATCGGAAGAAGTAGAAGAAGGAGAAGGAGAAGGTGAAGTCTGGAGGGTGAATCAGAAGAAGTAGAAGAAGGAGAAGGAGAAGGTGAAGTCTGGAGGGAGAAGCAGAAGAAGTAGAAGAAGGAGAAGGAGAAGGTGAAGTCTGGAGGATGAATCAGAAGAAGTAGAAGAAGGAGAAGGAGAAGGTGAAGTCTGGAGGGTGAATCAGAAGAAGCAGAAGAAGGAGAAGGAGAAGGTGAAGTCTGGAGGGTGAATCCGGAGAAGCAGAAGAAGGAGAAGGAGAAGGTGAAGTCTGGAGGGTGAAACAGAAGAAGCAGTATAAGGAGAAGGAGAAGGTGAAGTCAGGAGGGTGAATC
Source organism: Somniosus microcephalus (assembly GCF_052327205.1). Classification (NCBI taxonomy): domain Eukaryota; kingdom Metazoa; phylum Chordata; class Chondrichthyes; order Squaliformes; family Somniosidae; genus Somniosus; species Somniosus microcephalus. Next base: position 32,151 of record NW_028225657.1, on the reverse strand, counting down.
AGAAGAAGCAGAAGAAGGAGAAGGAGAAGGTGAAGTAAGGAGGGTGAATCAGAAGAAGCAGAAGAAGGAGAAGGAGAAGGTGAAGTCTGGAGTGTGAAGCAGAAGAAGCAAAAGAAGGAGAAGGAGAAGGTGAAGTCTGGAGGGTGAATCGGAAGAAGTAGAAGAAGGAGAAGGAGAAGGTGAAGTCTGGAGGGTGAAGCAGAAGAAGTAGAAGAAGGAGAAGGAGAAGGTGAAGTCAGGAGGGTGAATCAGAAGAAGTAGAAGAAGGAGAAGGAGAAGGTGAAGTCAGGAGGGTGAATCAGAAGAAGCAGAAGAAGGAGAAGGAGAAGGTGAAGTCTGGAGGGTGAATCAGAAGAATCAGAAGAAGGAGAAGGAGAAGGTGAAGTCTGGAGGGTGAATCAGAAGAAGCAGAAGAAAGAGAAGGAGAAGGTGAAGTCTGGAGGGTGAATCAGAAGAAGCAGAAGAAGGAGAAGGAGATGGTGAAGTCTGGAGGGAGAAGCAGAAGAAGTAGAAGAAGGAGAAGGAGAAGGTGAAGTCTGGAGGGTGAATCAGAAGAAGTAGAAGAAGGAGAAGGAGAAGGTGAAGTCTGGAGGGTGAATCAGAAGAAGTAGAAGAAGGAGAAGGAGAAGGTGAAGTCTGGAGGGTGAATCAGAAGAAACAGAAGAAGGAGAAGGAGAAGGTGAAGTCTGGAGGGTGAATCAGAAGAAGTAGAAGAAGGAGAAGGAAAAGGTGTAGTCTGGAGGGTGAATCAGAAGAAGTAGACGAAGGAGAAGGAGAAGGTGAAGTCTGCAGGGTGAACCAGAAGAAGCAGAAGAAGGAGAAGGAGAAGGTGAAGTCTGGAGGGTGAATCAGAAGAAGTAGAAGAAGGAGAAGGAGAAGGTGAAGTCTGGAGGGTGAATCAGAAGAAGCAGAAGAAGGAGAAGGAGAAGGTGAAGTCTGGAGGGTGAATCAGAAGAAGCAGAAGAAGGAGAAGGAGAAGGTGAAGTCTGGAGGGTGAAACAGAAGAAGCAGAATAAGGAGAAGGAGAAGGTGAAGTCAGGAGGGTGAATCAGAAGAAGCAGAAGAAGGAGAAGGAGAAGGTGAAGTAAGGAGGGTGAATCAGAAGAAGCAGAAGAAGGGGAAGGAGAAGGTGAAGTCTGGAGTGTGAAGCAGAAGAAGCAAAAGAAGGAGAAGGAGAAGGTGAATTCTGGAGGGTGAATCAGAAGAAGTAGAAGAAGGAGAAGGAGAAGGTGAAGTCTGGAGGGTGAATCAGAAGAAGCAGAAGAAGGAGAAGGAGAAGGTGAAGTCTGGAGGGTGAATCAGAAGAAGCAGAAGAAGGAGAAGGAGAAGGTGAAGTCTGGAGGGTGAAACAGAAGAAGCAGAATAAGGCGAAGGAGAAGGTGAAGTCAGGAGGGTGAATCAGAAGAAGCAGAAGAAGGAGAAGGAGAAGGTGAAGTAAGGAGGGTGAATCAGAAGAAGCAGAAGAAGGAGAAGGAGAAGGTGAAGTCTGGAGTGTGAAGCAGAAGAAGCAAAAGAAGGAGAAGGAGAAGGTGAAGTCTGGAGGGTGAATCAGAAGAAGTAGAAAAAGGAGAAGAAGAAGGTGAAGTCTGGAGGGTGAAGCAGAAGAAGTAGAAGAAGGAGAAGGACAAGGTGAAGTCAGGAGGGTGAATCAGAAGAAGCAGAAGAAGGAGAAGGAGAAGGTGAAGTAAGGAGGGTGAATCAGAAGAAGCAGAAGAAGGAGAAGGAGAAGGTGAAGTCTGGAGTGTGAAGCAGAAGAAGCAAAAGAAGGAGAAGGAGAAGGTGAAGTCTGGAGGGTGAATCAGAAGAAGTCGAAGAAGGAGAAGGAGAAGGTGAAGTCTGGAGGGTGAAGCAGAAGAAGTAGAAGAAGGAGAAGGAGAAGGTGAAGTCAGGAGGGTGAATCAGAAGAAGCAGAAGAAGGAGAAGGAGAAGGTGAAGTCTGGAGGGTGAATCAGAAGAATCAGAAGAAGGAGAAGGAGAAGGTGAAGTCTGGAGGGTGAATCAGAAGAAGCAGAAGAAAGAGAAGGAGAAGGTGAAGTCTGGAGGGTGAATCAGAAGAAGTAGAAGAAGGAGAAGGAGAAGGTGAAGTCTGGAGGGTGAATCAGAAAAAGCAGAAGAAGGAGAAGGAGAAGGTTAAGTCTGGAGGGTGAATCAGCAGAAGCAGAAGAAGGAGAAGGAGAAGGTGAAGTCTGGAGGGTGAATCAGAAGAAGCAGAAGAAGGAGAAGGAGAAGGTGAAGTCTGGAGGGTGAATCAGAAGAAGCAGAATAAGGAGAAGGAGAAGGTGAAGTCTGGAGGGTGAATCAGAAGAAGCAGAAAAAGGAGAAGGAGAAGGTGAAGTCTGAAGGGTGAATCAGAAGAAGTAGAAGAAGGAGAAGGAGAAGGTGAAGTCTGGAGGGTGAAGCAGAAGAAGTAGAAGAAGGAGAAGGAGAAGGTGAAGTCAGGAGGGTGAATCAGAAGAAGTAGAAGAAGGAGAAGGAGAAGGTGAAGTCTGGAGGGTGTATCAGAAGAAGGAGAAGAAGGAGAAGGAGAAGGTGAAGTCTGGAGGGTGAAGCAGAAGAAGTAGAAGTAGGAGAAGGAGAAGGTGAAGTCAGGAGGGTGAATCAGAAGAAGTAGAAGAAGGAGAAGGAGAAGGTGAAGTCTGGAGGGTGAATCAGAAGAAGTAGAAGAAGGAGAAGGAGAAGGTGAAGTCAGGAGAATGAATCAGAAGAAGCAGAAGAAGGAGAAGGAGAAGGTGAAGTCTGGAGGGTGTATCAGAAGAATCAGAAGAAGGAGAAGGAGAAGGTGAAGTCTGGAGGGTGAATCAGAAGAAGCAGAAGAAAGAGAAGGAGAAGGTGAAGTCTGGAGGGTGAATCAGAAGAAGCAGAAGAAGGAGAAGGAGAAGGTGAAGTCTGGAGGGAGAAGCAGAAGAAGTAGAAGAAGGAGAAGGAGAAGGTGAAGTCTGGAGGGTGAATCAGAAGAAGTAGAAGAAGGAGAAGGAGAAGGTGAAGTCTGGAGGGTGAATCAGAAGAAGTAGAAGAAGGAGAAGGAGAAGGTGAAGTCTGGAGGGTGATTCAGAAGAAACAGAAGAAGGAGAAGGAGAAGGTGAAGTATGGAGGGTGAATCAGAAGAAGTAGAAGAAGGAGAAGGAGAAGGTGTAGTCTGGAGGGTGAATCAGAAGAAGTAGACGAAGGAGAAGGAGAAGGTGAAGTCTGGAGGGTGAACCAGAAGAAGCAGAAGAAGGAGAAGGAGAAGGTGAAGTCTGGAGGGTGAATCAGAAGAAGTAGAAGAAGGAGAAGGAGAAGGTGAAGTCTGGAGGGTGAATCAGAAGAAGCAGAAGAAGGAGAAGGAGAAGGTGAAGTCTGGAGGGTGAATCAGAAGAAGCAGAAGAAGGAGAAGGAGAAGGTGAAGTCTGGAGGGTGAAACAGAAGAAGCAGAATAAGGAGAAGGAGAAGGTGAAGTCAGGAGGGTGAATCAGAAGAAGCAGAAGAAGGAGAAGGAGAAGGTGAAGTAAGGAGGGTGAATCAGAAGAAGCAGAAGATGGAGAAGGAGAAGGTGAAGTCTGGAGTGTGAAGCAGAAGAAGCAAAAGAAGGAGAAGGAGAAGGTGAAGTCTGGAGGGTGAATCAGAAGAAGTAGAAGAAGGAGAAGGAGAAGGTGAAGTCTGGAGGGTGAAGCAGAAGAAGTAGAAGAAGGAGAAGGAGAAGGTGAAGTCAGGAGGGTGAATCAGAAGAAGTAGAAAAAGGAGAAGGAGAAGGTGAAGTCAGGAGGGTGAATCAGAAGAAGCAGAAGAAGGAGAAGGAGAAGGTGAAGTCTGGAGGGTGAATCAGAAGAATCAGAAGAAGGAGAAGGAGAAGGTGAAGTCTGGAGGGTGAATCAGAAGAAGCAGAAGAAAGAGAAGGAGAAGGTGAAGTCTGGAGGGTGAATCAGAAGAAGTAGAAGAAGGAGAAGGAGAAGGTGAAGTCTGGAGGGTGAATCAGAAAAAGCAGAAGAAGGAGAAGGAGAAGGTGAAGTCTGGAGGGTGAATCAGAAGAAGCAGAAGAAGGAGAAGGAGAAGGTGAAGTCTGGAGGGTGAATCAGAAGAAGCAGAAGAAGGAGAAGGAGAAGGTGAAGTCTGGAGGGTGAATCAGAAGAAGCAGAATAAGGAGAAGGAGAAGGTGAAGTCTGGAGGGTGAATCAGAAGAAGCAGAAAAAGGAGAAGGATAAGGTGAAGTCTGAAGGGTGAATCAGAAGAAGTAGAAGAAGGAGAAGGAGAAGGTGAAGTCTGGAGGGTGAAGCAGAAGAAGTAGAAGAAGGAGAAGGAGAAGGTGATGTCAGGAGGGTGAATCAGAAGAAGTAGAAGAAGGAGAAGGAGAAGGTGAAGTCTGGAGGGTGTATCAGAAGAAGTAGAAGAAGGAGAAGGAGAAGGTGAAGTCTGAAGGGTGAAGCAGAAGAAGTAGAAGAAGGAGAAGGAGAAGGTGAAGTCAGGAGTGTGAATCAGAAGAAGTAGAAGAAGGAGAAGGAGAAGGTGAAGTCAGGAGGGTGTATCAGAAGAAGCAGAAGAAGGAGAAGGAGAAGGTGAAGTCTGGAGGGTGAATCAGAAGAATCAGAAGAAGGAGAAGGAGAAGGTGAAGTCTGGAGGGTGAATCAGAAGAAGCAGAAGAAAGAGAAGGAGAAGGTGAAGTCTGGAGGGTGAATCAGAAGAAGTAGAAGAAGGAGAAGGAGAAGGTGAAGTCTGGAGGGTGAATCAGAAAAAGCAGAAGAAGGAGAAGGAGAAGGTGAAGTCTGGAGGGTGAATCAGAAGAAGCAGAAGAAGGAGAAGGAGAAGGTGAAGTCTGGAGGGTGAATCAGAAGAAGCAGAAGAAGGAGAAGGAGAAGGTGAAGTCTGGAGGGTGAATCAGAAGAAGCAGAATAAGGAGAAGGAGAAGGTGAAGTCTGGAGGGTGAATCAGAAGAAGTAGAAGAAGGAGAAGGAGAAGGTGAAGTCTGGAGGGTGAAGCAGAAGATGTAGATGAAGGAGAAGGAGAAGGTGAAGTCAGGAGGGTGAATCAGAAGAAGTAGAAGAAGGAGAAGGAGAAGGTGAAGTCAGGAGGGTGAATCAGAAGAAGCAGAAGAAGGAGAAGGAGAAGGTGAAGTCTGGAGGGTGAATCAGAAGAATCAGAAGAAGGAGAAGGAGAAGGTGAAGTCTGGATGGTGAATCAGAAGAAGCAGAAGAAAGAGAAGGAGAAGGTGAAGTCTGGAGGGTGAAGCAGAAGAAACAGAAGAAGGAGAAGGAGAAGGTGAAGACTGGAGGGTGAATCAGAAGAAGTAGAAGAAGGAGAAGGAGAAGGTGAAGTCTGGAGGGTGAATCAGAAGAAGTAGAAGAAGGAGAATGAGAAGGTGAAGTCTGGAGGGTGAATCAGAAGAAGTAGAAGAAGGAGAAGGAGAAGGTGAAGTCTGGAGGGTGAATCAGAAGAAGCAGAAGAAGGAGAAGGAGAAGGTGAAGTCAGGAGGGTGAATCAGAAGAAGTAGAAGAAGGAGAAGGAGAAGTTAGGAGGGTGAATCAGAAGAAGCAGAAGAAGGAGAAGGAGCAGGTGAAGTCAGGGGGGTGAAGCAGAAGAAGTAGAAGAAGGAGAAGGTGAAGTCAGGACGGTGAAGCAGAAGAAGCAGAAGAAGGAGAAGGAGAAGGTGAAGTCTGGAGGGCGCAGCAGAAGAAGCAGAAGAGGAGAAGGAGAAGGTGAAGTCTGGAGGGTGAAGCAGAAGAAGCAGAAGAAGGAGAAGGAGAAGGTGAAGTCTGGAGGGTGAATCAGAAGAAGTAGAAGAAGGAGAAGGAGAAGGTGAAGTCAGCAGAGTGAAGCAGAAGAAGCAGAAGAAGGAGAAGGAGAAGGTGAAGTAAGGAGGGTGAATCGGAAGAAGTAGAAGAAGGAGAAGGAGAAGGTGAAGTCTGGAGGGTGAATCAGAAGAAGTAGAAGAAGGAGAAGTAGAAGGTGAAGTCTGGAGGGTGAATCAGAAGAAGTAGAAGAAGGAGAAGGAGAAGGTGAAGTCTGGAGGGTGAATCAGAAGAAGCAGAAGAAGGAGAAGGAGAAGGTGAAGTCTGGAGGGAGAAGCAGAAGAAGTAGAAGAAGGAGAAGGAGAAGGTGAAGTCTGGAGGATGAATCAGAAGAAGTAGAAGAAGGAGAAGGAGAAGGTGAAGTCTGGAGGGTGAATCAGAAGAAGCAGAAGAAGGAGAAGGAGAAGGTGAAGTCTGGAGGGTGAATCAGAAGAAGCAGAAGAAGGAGAAGGAGAAGGTGAAGTCTGGAGGGTGAAACAGAAGAAGCAGTATAAGGAGAAGGAGAAGGTGAAGTCAGGAGGGTGAATCAGAAGAAGCAGAAGAAGGAGAAGGAGAAGGTGAAGTAAGGAGGGTGAATCAGAAGAAGCAGAAGAAGGAGAAGGAGAAGGTGAAGTCTGGAGTGTGAAGCAGAAGAAGCAAAAGAAGGAGAAGGAGAAGGTGAAGTCTGGAGGGTGAATCGGAAGAAGTAGAAGAAGGAGAAGGAGAAGCTGAAGTCTGGAGGGTGAAGCAGAAGAAGTAGGAGAAGGAGAAGGAGAAGGTGAAGTCAGGAGGGTGAATCAGAAGAAGTAGAAGAAGGAGAAGGAGAAGGTGAAGTCAGGAGGGTGAATCAGAAGAAGCAGAAGAAGGAGAAGGAGAAGGTGAAGTCTGGAGGGTGAATCAGAAGAATCAGAAGAAGGAGAAGGAGAAGGTGAAGTCTGGAGGGTGAATCAGAAGAAGCAGAAGAAAGAGAAGGAGAAGGTGAAGTCTGGAGGGTGAATCAGAAGAAGCAGAAGAAGGAGAAGGAGATGGTGAAGTCTGGAGGGAGAAGCAGAAGAAGTAGAAGAAGGAGAAGGAGAAGGTGAAGTCAGGAGGGTGAATCAGAAGAAGTAGAAGAAGGAGAAGGAGAAGGTGAAGTCTGGAGGGTGAATCAGAAGAAGCAGAAGAAGGAGAAGGAGAAGGTGAAGTCTGGAGGGTGAATCAGAAGAAGCAGAAGAAGGAGAAGGAGACGGTGAAGTCTGGAGGGTGAATCAGAAGAAGCAGAAGAAGGAGAAGGAGAAGGTGAAGTCTGGAGGGTGAAACAGAAGAAGCAGAATAAGGAGAAGGAGAAGGTGAAGTCAGGAGGGTGAATCAGAAGAAGCAGAAGAAGGAGAAGGAGAAGGTGAAGTAAGGAGGGTGAATCAGAAGAAGCAGAAGAAGGAGAAGGAGAAGGTGAAGTCTGGAGTGTGAAGCAGAAGAAGCAAAAGAAGGAGAAGGAGAAGGTGAATTCTGGAGGGTGAATCAGAAGAAGTAGAAGAAGGAGAAGGAGAAGGTGAAGTCTGGAGGGTGAATCAGAAGAAGCAGAAGAAGGAGAAGGAGAAGGTGAAGTCTGGAGGGTGAATCAGAAGAAGCAGAAGAAGGAGAAGGAGAAGGTGAAGTCTGGAGGGTGAAACAGAAGAAGCAGAATAAGGCAAAGGAGAAGGTGAAGTCAGGAGGGTGAATCAGAAGAAGCAGAAGAAGGAGAAGGAGAAGGTGAAGTAAGGAGGGTGAATCAGAAGAAGCAGAAGAAGGAGAAGGAGAAGGTGAAGCCTGGAGTGTGAAGCAGAAGAAGCAAAAGAAGGAGAAGGAGAAGGTGAAGTCTGGAGGGTGAATAAGAAGAAGTAGAAAAAGGAGAAGAAGAAGGTGAAGTCTGGAGGGTGAAGCAGAAGAAGTAGAAGAAGGAGAAGGAGAAGGTGAAGTCAGGAGGGTGAATCAGAAGAAGCAGAAGAAGGAGAAGGAGAAGGTGAAGTAAGGAGGGTGAATCAGAAGAAGCAGAAGAAGGAGAAGGAGAAGGTGAAGTCTGGAGTGTGAAGCAGAAGAAGCAAAAGAAGGAGAAGGAGATGGTGAAGTCTGGAGGGTGAATCAGAAGAAGTCGAAGAAGGAGAAGGAGAAGGTGAAGTCTGGAGGGTGAAGCAGAAGAAGTAGAAGAAGGAGAAGGAGAAGGTGAAGTCAGGAGGGTGAATCAGAAGAAGCAGAAGAAGGAGAAGGAGAAGGTGATGTCTGGAGGGTGAATCAGAAGAATCAGAAGAAGGAGAAGGAGAAGGTGAAGTCTGGAGGGTGAATCAGAAGAAGCAGAAGAAAGAGAAGGAGAAGGTGAAGTCTGGAGGGTGAATCAGAAGAAGTAGAAGAAGGAGAAGGAGAAGGTGAAGTCTGGAGGGTGAATCAGAAAAAGCAGAAGAAGGAGAAGGAGAAGGTTAAGTCTGGAGGGTGAATCAGCAGAAGCAGAAGAAGGAGAAGGAGAAGGTGAAGTCTGGAGGGTGAATCAGAAGAAGCAGAAGAAGGAGAAGGAGAAGGTGAAGTCTGGAGGGTGAATCAGAAGAAGCAGAATAAGGAGAAGGAGAAGGTGAAGTCTGGAGGGTGAATCAGAAGAAGCAGAAAAAGGAGAAGGAGAAGGTGAAGTCTGAAGGGTGAATCAGAAGAAGTAGAAGAAGGAGAAGGAGAAGGTGAAGTCTGGAGGGTGAAGCAGAAGAAGTAGAAGAAGGAGAAGGAGAAGGTGAAGTCAGGAGGGTGAATCAGAAGAAGTAGAAGAAGGAGAAGGAGAAGGTGAAGTCTGGAGGGTGTATCAGAAGAAGTAGAAGAAGGAGAAGGAGAAGGTGAAGTCTGGAGGGTGAATCAGAAGAAGCAGAAGAAGGAGAAGGAGACGGTGAAGTCTGGAGGGTGAATCAGAAGAATCAGAAGAAGGAGAAGGAGAAGGTGAAGTCTGGAGGGTGAATCAGAAGAAGCAGAAGAAAGAGAAGGAGAAGGTGAAGTCTGGAGGGTGAATCAGAAGAAGCAGAAGAAGGAGAAGGAGATGGTGAAGTCTGGAGGGAGAAGCAGAAGAAGTAGAAGAAGGAGAAGGAGAAGGTGAAGTCTGGAGGGTGAATCAGAAGAAGTAGAAGAAGGAGAAGGAGAAGGTGAAGTCTGGAGGGTGAATCAGAAGAAGCAGAAGAAGGAAAAGGAGAAGGTGAAGTCAGGAGGGTGAATCAGAAGAAGCAGAAGAAGGAGAAGGAGAAGGTGAAGTCTGGAGGGTGAATCAGAAGAAGTAGAAGAAGGAGAAGGAGAAGGTGTAGTCTGGAGGGTGAATCAGAAGAAGTAGACGTAGGAGAAGGAGAAGGTGAAGTCTGGAGGGTGAACCAGAAGAAGCAGAAGAAGGAGAAGGAGAAGGTGAAGTCTGGAGGGTGAATCAGAAGAAGTTGAAGAAGGAGAAGGAGAAGGTGAAGTCTGGAGGGTGAATCAGAAGAAGCAGAAGAAGGAGAAGGAGACGGTGAAGTCTGGAGGGTGAATCAGAAGAAGCAGAAGAAGGAGAAGGAGAAGGTGAAGTCTGGAGGGTGAAACAGAAGAAGCAGAATAAGGAGAAGGAGAAGGTGAAGTCAGGAGGGTGAATCAGAAGAAGCAGAAGAAGGAGAAGGAGAAGGTGAAGTAAGGAGGGTGAATCAGAAGAAGCAGAAGAAGGAGAAGGAGAAGGTGAAGTCTGGAGTGTGAAGCAGAAGAAGCAAAAGAAGGAGAAGGAGAAGGTGAATTCTGGAGGGTGAATCAGAAGAAGTAGAAGAAGGAGAAGGAGAAGGTGAAGTCTGGAGGGTGAATCAGAAGAAGCAGAAGAAGGAGAAGGAGAAGGTGAAGTCTGGAGGGTGAATCAGAAGAAGCAGAAGAAGGAGAAGGAGAAGGTGAAGTCTGGAGGGTGAAACAGAAGAAGCAGAATAAGGCGAAGGAGAAGGTGAAGTCAGGAGGGTGAATCAGAAGAAGCAGAAGAAGGAAAAGGAGAAGGTGAAGTAAGGAGGGTGAATCAGAAGAAGCAGAAGAAGGAGAAGGAGAAGGTGAAGTCTGGAGTGTGAAGCAGAAGAAGCAAAAGAAGGAGAAGGAGAAGGTGAAGTCTGGAGGGTGAATCAGAAGAAGTAGAAAAAGGAGAAGAAGAAGGTGAAGTCTGGAGGGTGAAGCAGAAGAAGTAGAAGAAGGAGAAGGAGAAGGTGAAGTCAGGAGGGTGAATCAGAAGAAGCAGAAGAAGGAGAAGGAGAAGGTGAAGTAAGGAGGGTGAATCAGAAGAAGCAGAAGAAGGAGAAGGAGAAGGTGAAGTCTGGAGTGTGAAGCAGAAGAAGCAAAAGAAGGAGAAGGAGAAGGTGAAGTCTGGAGGGTGAATCAGAAGAAGTCGAAGAAGGAGAAGGAGAAGGTGAAGTCTGGAGGGTGAAGCAGAAGAAGTAGAAGAAGGAGAAGGAGAAGGTGACGTCAGGAGGGTGAATCAGAAGAAGCAGAAGAAGGAGAAGGAGAAGGTGAAGTCTGGAGGGTGAATCAGAAGAATCAGAAGAAGGAGAAGGAGAAGGTGAAGTCTGGAGGGTGAATCAGAAGAAGCAGAAGAAAGAGAAGGAGAAGGTGAAGTCTGGAGGGTGAATCAGAAGAAGTAGAAGAAGGAGAAGGAGAAGGTGAAGTCTGGAGGGTGAATCAGAAAAAGCAGAAGAAGGAGAAGGAGAAGGTTAAGTCTGGAGGGTGAATCAGCAGAAGCAGAAGAAGGAGAAGGAGAAGGTGAAGTCTGGAGGGTGAATCAGAAGAAGCAGAAGAAGGAGAAGGAGAAGGTGAAGTCTGGAGGGTGAATCAGAAGAAGCAGAATAAGGAGAAGGAGAAGGTGAAGTCTGGAGGGTGAATCAGAAGAAGCAGAAAAAGGAGAAGGAGAAGGTGAAGTCTGAAGGGTGAATCAGAAGAAGTAGAAGAAGGAGAAGGAGAAGGTGAAGTCTGGAGGGTGAAGCAGAAGAAGTAGAAGAAGGAGAAGGAGAAGGTGAAGTCAGGAGGGTGTATCAGAAGAAGTAGAAGAAGGAGAAGGAGAAGGTGAAGTCTGGAGGGTGAAGCAGAAGAAGTAGAAGAAGGAGAAGGAGAAGGTGAAGTCAGGAGGGTGAATCAGAAGAAGTAGAAGAAGGAGAAGGAGAAGGTGAAGTCTGGAGGGTGAATCAGAAGAAGTAGAAGAAGGAGAAGGAGAAGGTGAAGTCAGGAGGGTGAATCAGAAGAAGCAGAAGAAGGAGAAGGAGAAGGTGAAGTCTGGAGGGTGAATCAGAAGAATCAGAAGAAGGAGAAGGAGAAGGTGAAGTCTGGAGGGTGAATCAGAAGAAGCAGAAGAAAGAGAAGGAGAAGGTGAAGTCTGGAGGGTGAATCAGAAGAAGTAGAAGAAGGAGAAGGTGAAGTCTGGAGTGTGAATCAGAAGAAGCAGAAGAAGGAGAAGGAGAAGGTGAAGTCTAGAGGGTGAATCAGAAGAAGCAGAATAAGGAGAAGGAGAAGGTGAAGTCTGGAGGGTGAATCAGAAGAAGCAGAAGAAGGAGAAGGAGAAGGTGAAGTCTGGAGGGTGAATCAGAAGAAGTAGAAGAAGGAGAAGGAGAAGGTGAAGTCTGGAGGGTGAAGCAGAAGAAGTAGAAGAAGGAGAAGGAGAAGGTGAAGTCAGGAGGGTGAATCAGAAGAAGTAGAAGAAGGAGAAGGAGAAGGTGAAGTCAGGAGGGTGAATCAGAAGAAGCAGAAGAAGGAGAAGGAGAAGGTGAAGTCTGGAGGGTGAATCAGAAGAATCAGAAGAAGGAGAAGGAGAAGGTGAAGTCTGGAGGGTGAATCAGAAGAAGCAGAGGAAGGAGAAGGAGAAGGTGAAGTCTGGAGGGTGAATCAGAAGAAGCAGAATAAGGAGAAGGAGAAGGTGAAGTCTGGAGGGTGAATCAGAAGAAGCAGAATAAGGAGAAGGAGAAGGTGAAGTCTGGAGGGTGAATCAGAAGAAGCAGAAGAAGGAGAAGGAGAAGATGAAGTCTGGAGGGTGAATCAGAAGAAGTAGAAGAAGGAGAAGGAGAAGGTGAAGTCTGGAGGGTGAAGCAGAAGAAGTAGAAGAAGGAGAAGGAGAAGGTGAAGTCAGGAGGGTGAATCAGAAGAAGTAGAAGAAGAAGAAGGAGAAGGTGAAGTCAGGAGGGTGAATCAGATGAAGCAGAAGAAGGAGAAGGAGAAGGTAAAGTCTGGAGGGTGAATCAGAAGAATCAGAAGAAGGAGAAGTAGAAGGTGAAGTCTGGAGGGTGAATCAGAAGAAGCAGAAGAAAGAGAAGGAGAAGGTGAAGTCTGGAGGGTGAAGCAGAAGAAACAGAAGAAGGAGAAGGTGAAGACTGGAGGGTGAATCAGAAGAAGTAGAAGAAGGAGAAGGAGAAGGTGAAGTCTGGAGGGTGAATCAGAAGAAGTAGAAGAAGGAGAAGGAGAAGGTGAATTCTGGGGGGTGAATCAGAAGAAGCAGAAGAAGGAGAAGGAGAAGATGAAGTCTGGAGGGTGAATCAGAAGAAGTAGAAGAAGGAGAAGGAGAAGGTGAAGTCTGGAGGGTGAATCAGAAGTAGTAGAAGAAGGAGAAGGAGAAGGTGAAGTCTGGACGGTGAATCAGAAGAAACAGAAGAAGGAGAAGGAGAAGGTGAAGTCTGGAGGGTGAATCAGAAGAAGTAGAAGAAGGAGAAGGAGAAGGTGTAGTCTGAAGGGTGAATCAGAAGAAGTAGACGAAGGAGAAGGAGAAGGTGAAGTCTGGAGGGTGAATCAGAAGAAGCAGAAGAAGGAGAAGGAGAAGGTGAAGTCTGGAGGGTGAATCAGAAGAAGCAGAAGAAGGAGAAGGAGAAGGTGAAGTCTGGAGGGTGAATCAGAAGGAGCAGAATAAGGAGAAGGAGAAGGTGAAGTCTGGAGGGTGAATCAGAAGAAGCAGAAAAAGGAGAAGGAGAAGGTGAAGTCTGAAGGGTGAATCAGAAGAAGTAGAAGAAGGAGAAGGAGAAGGTGAAGTCTGGAGGGTGAAGCAGAAGAAGTAGAAGAAGGAGCAGGAGAAGGTGAAGTCAGGAGGGTGAATCAGAAGAAGTAGAAGAAGGAGAAGGAGAAGATGAAGTCAGGAGGGTGAATCATAAGAAGCAGAAGAAGGAGAAGGAGAAGGTGAAGTCTGGAGGGTGAATCAGAAGAATCAGAAGATGGAGAAGGAGAAGGTGAAGTCTGGAGGGTGAATCAGAAGAAGCAGAAGAAGGAGAAGGAGAAGGTGAAGTCTGGAGGGAGAAGCAGAAGAAGTAGAAGAAGGAGAAGGAGAAGGTGAAGTCTGGAGGGTGAATCAGAAGAAGTAGAAGAAGGAGAAGGAGAAGGTGAAGTCTGGAGGGTGAATCAGAAGAAGCAGAAGAAGGAGAAGGAGAAGGTGAAGTCTGGAGGGTGAATCAGAAGAAGCAAAAGAAGGAGAAGGAGAAGGTGAAGTCTGGAGGGTGAAACAGAAGAAGCAGAAAAAGGAGAAGGAGAAGGTGAAGTCAGGAGGGTGAATCAGAAGAAGCAGAAGAAGGAGAAGGAGAAGGTGAAGTAAGGAGGGTGAATCAGAAGAAGCAGAAGAAGGAGAAGGAGAAGGTGAAGTCTGGAGTGTGAAGCAGAAGAAGCAAAAGAAGGAGAAGGAGAAGGTGAAGTCTGGAGGGTGAATCAGAAGAAGTAGAAGAAGGAGAAGAAGAAGGTGAAGTCTGGAGGGTGAAGCAGAAGAAGTAGAAGAAGGAGAAGGAGAAGGTGAAGTCAGGAGGGTGAATCAGAAGAAGTAGAAGAAGGAGAAGATGAAGTCAGGAGGGTGAATCAGAAGAAGCAGAAGAAGGAGAATGAGAAGGTGAAGTCTGGAGGGTGAATCAGAAGAATCAGAAGAAGGAGAAGGAGAAGCTGAAGTCTGGAGGGTGAATCAGAAGAAGCAGAAGAAAGAGAAGGAGAAGGTGAAGTCTGGAGGGTGAATCAGAAGAAGCAGAAGAAGGAGAAGGAGAAGGTGGTCTGGAGGGAGAAGCAGAAGAAGTAGAAGAAGGAGAAGGAGAAGGTGAAGTCTGGAGGGTGAATCAGAAGAAGTAGAAGGAGAAGGAGAAGGTGAAGTCTGGAGGGTGAATCAGAAGAAGTAGAAGAAGGAGAAGGAGAAGGTGAAGTCTGGAGGGTGAATCAGAAGAAACAGAAGAAGGAGAAGGAGAAGGTGAAGTCTGGAGGGTGAATCAGAAGAAGTAGAAGAAGGAGAAGGAGAAGGTGTAGTCTGGAGGGTGAATCAGAAGAAGTAGACGAAGGAGAAGGAGAAGGTGAAGTCTGGAGGGTGAACCAGAAGAAGCAGAAGAAGGAGAAGGAGAAGGTGAAGTCTGGAGGGTGAATCAGAAGAAGTAGAAGAAGGAGAAGGAGAAGGTGAAGTCTGGAGGGTGAATCAGAAGAAGCAGAAGAAGGAGAAGGAGAAGGTGAAGTCTGGAGGGTGAATCAGAAGAAGCAGAAGAAGGAGAAGGAGAAGGTGAAGTCTGGAGGGTGAAACAGAAGAAGCAGAAAAAGGAGAAGGAGAAGGTGAAGTCAGGAGGGTGAATCAGAAGAAGCAGAAGAAGGAGAAGGAGAAGGTGAAGTAAGGAGGGTGAATCAGAAGAAGCAGAAGAAGGAGAAGGAGAAGGTGAAGTCTGGAGTGTGAAGCAGAAGAAGCAAAAGAAGGAGAAGGAGAAGGTGAAGTCTGGAGGGTGAATCAGAAGAAGTAGAAGAAGGAGAAGGAGAAGGTGAAGTCTGGAGGGTGAAGCAGAAGAAGTAGAAGAAGGAGAAGGAGAAGGTGAAGTCAGGAGGGTGAATCAGAAGAAGTAGAAGAAGGAGAAGGAGAAGGTGAAGTCAGGAGGGTGAATCAGAAGAAGCAGAAGAAGGAGAAGGAGAAGTTGAAGTCTGGAGGGTGAATCAGAAGAATCAGAAGAAGGAGAAGGAGAAGGTGAAGTCTGGAGGGTGAATCAGAAGAAGCAGAAGAAAGAGAAGGAGAAGGTGAAGTCTGGAGGGTGAATCAGAAGAAGCAGAAGAAGGAGAAGGAGAAGGTGAAGTCAGGAGGGTGAATCAGAAGAAGCAGAAGAAGGAGAAGGAGAAGGTGAAGTTAGGAGGGTGAATCAGAAGAAGCAGAAGAAGGAGAAGGAGCAGGTGATGTCAGGGGGATGAAGCAGAACAAGTAGAAGAAGGAGAAGGAGAAGGTGAAGTCAGGACGGTGAAGCAGAAGAAGCAGAAGAAGGAGAAGGAGAAGGTGAAGTCTGGAGGGTGAATCAGAAGAAGTAGAAGAAGGAGAAGGAGAAGGTCAAGTCTGGAGGGTGATTCAGAAGAAGTAGAATAAGGAGAAGGAGAAGGTGAAGTCTGGAGGGTGAAGCAGAAGAAGAAGAAGAAGGAGAAGGAGAAGGTGAAGTCAGGAGGGTGAATCAGAAGAAGTAGAAGAAGGAGAAGGAGAAGGTGAAGTCAGGAGTGTGAATCAGAAGAAGCAGAAGAAGGAGAACGAGAAGGTGAAGTCTGGAGGGTGAATCAGAAGAATCAGAAGAAGGAGAAGGAGAAGGTGAAGTCTGGAGGGTGAATCAGAAGAAGCAGAAGATAGAGAAGGAGAAGGTGAAGTCTGGAGGGTGAATCAGAAGAAGTAGAAGAAGGAGAAGGAGAAGGTGAAGTCTGGAGTGTGAATCAGAAGAAGCAGAAGAAGGAGAAGGAGAAGGTGATGTCTAGAGGGTGAATCAGAAGAAGCAGAATAAGGAGAAGGAGAAGGTGAAGTCTGGAGGGTGAATCAGAAGAAGCAGAAGAAGGAGAAGGAGAAGGTGAAGTCTGGAGGGTGAATCAGAAGAAGTAGAAGAAGGAGAAGGAGAAGGTGAAGTCAGGAGGGTGAATCAGAAGAAGCAGAAGAAGGAGAAGGAGAAGGTGAAGTCTGGAGGGTGAATCAGAAGAATCAGAAGAAGGAGAAGGAGAAGGTGAAGTCTGGAGGGTGAATCAGAAGAAGCAGAGGAAGGAGAAGGAGAAGGTGAAGTCTGGAGGGTGAATCAGAAGAAGCAGAATAAGGAGAAGGAGAAGGTGAAGTCTGGAGGGTGAATCAGAAGAAGCAGAATAAGGAGAAGGTGAAGGTGAAGTCTGGAGGGTGAATCAGAAGAAGCAGAAGAAGGAGAAGGAGAAGATGAAGTCTGGAGGGTGAATCAGAAGAAGTAGAAGAAGGAGAAGGAGAAGGTGAAGTCAGGAGGGTGAATCAGAAGAAGTAGAAGAAGAAGAAGAAGAAGGTGAAGTCAGGAGGGTGAATCAGAAGAAGCAGAAGAAGGAGAAGGAGAAGGTGAAGTCTGGAGGGTGAATCAGAAGAATCAGAAGAAGGAGAAGTAGAAGGTGAAGTCTGGAGGGTGAATCAGAAGAAGCAGAAGAAAGAGAAGGAGAAGGTGAAGTCTGGAGGGTGAAGCAGAAGAAACAGAAGAAGGAGAAGGAGAAGGTGAAGACTGGAGGGTGAATCAGAAGAAGTAGAAGAAGGAGAAGGAGAAGGTGAAGTCTGGAGGGTGAATCAGAAGAAGTAGAAGAAGGAGAAGGAGAAGGTGAAGTCAGGAGGGTGAATCAGAAGAAGCAGAAGAAGGAGAAGGAGAAGGTGAAGTCTGGAGGGTGAATCAGAAGAATCAAAAGAAGGAGAACGAGAAGGTGAAGTCTGGAGGGTGAATCAGAAGAAGCCGAAGAAGGAGAAGGAGAAGGTGAAGTCTGGAGGGTGAATCAGAAGAAGCAGAAGAAGGAGAAGGAGAAGGTGAAGTCAGGAGGGTGAATCAGAAGAAGCAGAAGAAGGAGAAGGAGAAGGTGAAGTTAGGAGGGTGAATCAGAAGAAGCAGAAGAAGGAGAAGGAGCAGGTGATGTCAGCGGGATGAAGCAGAAGAAGTAGAAGAAGGAGAAGGAGAAGGTGAAGTCAGGACGGTGAAGCAGAAGAAGCAGAAGAAGGAGAAGGAGAATGTGAAGTCTGGAGGGTGAATCAGAATAAGTAGAAGAAGGAGAAGGAGAAGGTCAAGTCTGGAGGGTGAATCAGAAGAAGTAGAAGAAGGAGAAGGAGAAGGTGAAGTCTGGAGGGTGAAGCAGAAGAAGTAGAAGAAGGAGAAGGAGAAGGTGAAGTCAGGAGGGTGAATCAGAAGAAGTAGAAGAAGGAGAAGGAGAAGGTGAAGTCAGGAGGTTGAATCAGAAGAAGCAGAAGAAGGAGAAGGAGAAGGTGAAGTCTGGAGGGTGAATCAGAAGAAGTAGAAGAAGGAGAAGGAGAAGGTGTTGTCTGGAGGGTGAATCAGAAGAAGTAGACGAAGGAGAAGGAGAAGGTGAAGTCTGGAGGGTGAATCAGAAGAAGCAGAAGAAGGAGAAGGAGAAGGTGAAGTCTGGAGGGTGAATCAGAAGAAGCAGAAGAAGGAGAAGGAGAAGGTGAAGTCTGGAGGGTGAATCAGAAGAAGCAGAATAAGGAGAAGGAGAAGGTGAAGTCTGGAGGGTGAATCAAAAGAAGCAGAAAAAGGAGAAGGAGAAGGTGAAGTCTGAAGGGTGAATCAGAAGAAGTAGAAGAAGGAGAAGGAGAAGGTGTTGTCTGGAGGGTGAATCAGAAGAAGTAGATGAAGGAGAAGGAGAAGGTGAAGTCTGGAGTGTGAATCAGAAGAAGCAGAAGAAGGAGAAGGAGAAGGTGAAGTCTGGAGGGTGAATCAGAAGAAGCAGAAGAAGGAGAAGGAGAAGGTGAAGTCTGGAGGGTGAATCAGAAGAAGCAGAATAAGGAGAAGGAGAAGGTGAAGTCTGGAGGGTGAATCAGAAGAAGCAGAAAAAGGAGAAGGAGAAGGTGAAGTCTGGAGGGTGTATCAGAAGAAGTAGAAGAAGGAGAAGGAGAAGGTGAAGTCAGGAGGGTGAATCAGAAGAAGCAGAAGAAGGAGAAGGAGAAGTTGAAGTCTGGAGGGTGAATCAGAAGAATCAGAAGAAGGAGAAGGAGAAGGTGAAGTCTGGAGGGTGAATCAGAAGAAGTAGAAGAAGGAGAAGGAGAAGGTGAAGTCTGGAGGGTGAATCAGAAGAAGCAGAAGAAGGAGAAGGAGAAGGTGAAGTCTGGAGGGTGAATCAGAAGAAGCAGAAGAAGGAAAAGGAGAAGGTGAAGTCTGGAGGGTGAAACAGAAGAAGCAGAAAAAGGAGAAGGAGAAGGTGAAGTCAGGAGGGTGAATCAGAAGAAGCAGAAGAAGGAGAAGGAGAAGGTGAAGTAAGGAGGGTGAATCAGAAGAAGCAGAAGAAGGAGAAGGAGAAGGTGAAGTCTGGAGTGTGAAGCAGAAGAAGCAAAAGAAGGAGAAGGAGAAGGTGAAGTCTGGAGGGTGAATCAGAAGAAGTAGAAGAAGGAGAAGGAGAAGGTGAAGTCTGGAGGGTGAAGCAGAAGAAGTAGAAGAAGGAGAAGGAGAAGGTGAAGTCAGGAGGGTGAATCAGAAGAAGTAGAAGAAGGAGAAGGAGAAGGTGAAGTCAGGAGGGTGAATCAGAAGAAGCAGAAGAAGGAGAAGGAGAAGTTGAAGTCTGGAGGGTGAATCAGAAGAATCAGAAGAAGGAGAAGGAGAAGGTGAAGTCTGGAGGGTGAATCAGAAGAAGCAGAAGAAAGAGAAGGAGAAGGTGAAGTCTGGAGGGTGAATCAGAAGAAGCAGAAGAAGGAGAAGGAGAAGGTGAAGTCAGGAGGGTGAATCAGAAGAAGCAGAAGAAGGAGAAGGAGAAGGTGAAGTTAGGAGGGTGAATCAGAAGAAGCAGAAGAAGGAGAAGGAGCAGGTGATGTCAGGGGGATGAAGCAGAAGAAGTAGAAGAAGGAGAAGGAGAAGGTGAAGTCAGGACGGTGAAGCAGAAGAAGCAGAAGAAGGAGAAGGAGAAGGTGAAGTCTGGAGGGTGAATCAGAAGAAGTAGAAGAAGTAGAAGGAGAAGGTCAAGTCTGGAGGGTGAATCAGAAGAAGTAGAATAAGGAGAAGGAGAAGGTGAAGTCTGGAGGGTGAATCAGAAGAAGTAGAATAAGGAGAAGGAGAAGGTGAAGTCTGGAGGGTGAATCAGAAGAAGCAGAAGAAGGAGAAGGAGAAGGTCAAGTCTGGAGGGTGAATCAGAAGAAGTAGAAGAAGGAGAAGGAGAAGGTCAAGTCTGGAGGGTGAATCAGAAGAAGTAGAATAAGGAGAAGGAGAAGGTGAAGTCTGGAGGGTGAATCAGAAGAAGCAGAAGAAGGAGAAGGAGAAGGTGATGTCTGGAGGGTGAATCAGAAGAAGTAGAAGAAGGAGAAGGAGAAGGTGAAGTCAGGAGGGTGAATCAGAAGAAGCAGAAGAAGGAGAAGGAGAAGGTGAAGTCTGGAGGGTGAATCAGAAGAATCAGAAGAAGGAGAAGGAGAAGGTGAAGTCTGGAGGGTGAATCAGAAGAAGCAGAGGAAGGAGAAGGAGAAGGTGAAGTCTGGAGGGTGAATCAGAAGAAGCAGAATAAGGAGAAGGAGAAGGTGAAGTCTGGAGGGTGAATCAGAAGAAGCAGAATAAGGAGAAGGTGAAGGTGAAGTCTGGAGGGTGAATCAGAAGAAGCAGAAGAAGGAGAAGGAGAAGATGAAGTCTGGAGGGTGAATCAGAAGAAGTAGAAGAAGGAGAAGGAGAAGATGAAGTCTGGAGGGTGAAGCAGAAGAAGTAGAAGAAGGAGAAGGAGAAGGTGAAGTCAGGAGGGTGAATCAGAAGAAGTAGAAGAAGAAGAAGAAGAAGGTGAAGTCAGGAGGGTGAATCAGAAGAAGCAGAAGAAGGAGAAGGAGAAGGTGAAGTCTGGAGGGTGAATCAGAAGAATCAGAAGAAGGAGAAGTAGAAGGTGAAGTCTGGAGGGTGAATCAGAAGAAGCAGAAGAAAGAGAAGGAGAAGGTGAAGTCTGGAGGGTGAAGCAGAAGAAACAGAAGAAGGAGAAGGAGAAGGTGAAGACTGGAGGGTGAATCAGAAGAAGTAGAAGAAGGAGAAGGAGAAGGTGAAGTCTGGAGGGTGAATCAGAAGAAGTAGAAGAAGGAGAAGGAGAAGGTGAAGTCAGGAGGGTGAATCAGAAGAAGCAGAAGAAGGAGAAGGAGAAGGTGAAGTCTGGAGGGTGAATCAGAAGAATCAAAAGAAGGAGAACGAGAAGGTGAAGTCTGGAGGGTGAATCAGAAGAAGCCGAAGAAGGAGAAGGAGAAGGTGAAGTCTGGAGGGTGAATCAGAAGAAGCAGAAGAAGGAGAAGGAGAAGGTGAAGTCAGGAGGGTGAATCAGAAGAAGCAGAGGAAGGAGAAGGAGAAGGTGAAGTCTGGAGGGTGAATCAGAAGAAGCAGAATAAGGAGAAGGAGAAGGTGAAGTCTGGAGGGTGAATCAGAAGAAGCAGAATAAGGAGAAGGTGAAGGTGAAGTCTGGAGGGTGAATCAGAAGAAGCAGAAGAAGGAGAAGGAGAAGATGAAGTCTGGAGGGTGAATCAGAAGAAGTAGAAGAAGGAGAAGGAGAAGATGAAGTCTGGAGGGTGAAGCAGAAGAAGTAGAAGAAGGAGAAGGAGAAGGTGAAGTCAGGAGGGTGAATCAGAAGAAGTAGAAGAAGAAGAAGAAGGTGAAGTCAGGAGGGTGAATCAGAAGAAGCAGAAGAAGGAGAAGGAGAAGGTGAAGTCTGGAGGGTGAATCAGAAGAATCAGAAGAAGGAGAAGTAGAAGGTGAAGTCTGGAGGGTGAATCAGAAGAAGCAGAAGAAAGAGAAGGAGAAGGTGAAGTCTGGAGGGTGAAGCAGAAGAAACAGAAGAAGGAGAAGGAGAAGGTGAAGACTGGAGGGTGAATCAGAAGAAGTAGAAGAAGGAGAAGGAGAAGGTGAAGTCTGGAGGGTGAATCAGAAGAAGTAGAAGAAGGAGAAGGAGAAGGTGAAGTCAGGAGGGTGAATCAGAAGAAGCAGAAGAAGGAGAAGGAGAAGGTGAAGTCTGGAGGGTGAATCAGAAGAATCAAAAGAAGGAGAACGAGAAGGTGAAGTCTGGAGGGTGAATCAGAAGAAGCCGAAGAAGGAGAAGGAGAAGGTGAAGTCTGGAGGGTGAATCAGAAGAAGCAGAAGAAGGAGAAGGAGAAGGTGAAGTCAGGAGGGTGAATCAGAAGAAGCAGAAGAAGGAGAAGGAGAAGGTGAAGTTAGGAGGGTGAATCAGAAGAAGCAGAAGAAGGAGAAGGAGCAGGTGATGTCAGCGGGATGAAGCAGAAGAAGTAGAAGAAGGAGAAGGAGAAGGTGAAGTCAGGACGGTGAAGCAGAAGAAGCAGAAGAAGGAGAAGGAGAATGTGAAGTCTGGAGGGTGAATCAGAATAAGTAGAAGAAGGAGAAGGAGAAGGTCAAGTCTGGAGGGTGAATCAGAAGAAGTAGAAGAAGGAGAAGGAGAAGGTGAAGTCTGGAGGGTGAAGCAGAAGAAGTAGAAGAAGGAGAAGGAGAAGGTGAAGTCAGGAGGGTGAATCAGAAGAAGTAGAAGAAGGAGAAGGAGAAGGTGAAGTCAGGAGGTTGAATCAGAAGAAGCAGAAGAAGGAGAAGGAGAAGGTGAAGTCTGGAGGGTGAATCAGAAGAAGTAGAAGAAGGAGAAGGAGAAGGTGTTGTCTGGAGGGTGAATCAGAAGAAGTAGACGAAGGAGAAGGAGAAGGTGAAGTCTGGAGGGTGAATCAGAAGAAGCAGAAGAAGGAGAAGGAGAAGGTGAAGTCTGGAGGGTGAATCAGAAGAAGCAGAAGAAGGAGAAGGAGAAGGTGAAGTCTGGAGGGTGAATCAGAAGAAGCAGAATAAGGAGAAGGAGAAGGTGAAGTCTGGAGGGTGAATCAAAAGAAGCAGAAAAAGGAGAAGGAGAAGGTGAAGTCTGAAGGGTGAATCAGAAGAAGTAGAAGAAGGAGAAGGAGAAGGTGTTGTCTGGAGGGTGAATCAGAAGAAGTAGATGAAGGAGAAGGAGAAGGTGAAGTCTGGAGTGTGAATCAGAAGAAGCAGAAGAAGGAGAAGGAGAAGGTGAAGTCTGGAGGGTGAATCAGAAGAAGCAGAAGAAGGAGAAGGAGAAGGTGAAGTCTGGAGGGTGAATCAGAAGAAGCAGAATAAGGAGAAGGAGAAGGTGAAGTCTGGAGGGTGAATCAGAAGAAGCAGAAAAAGGAGAAGGAGAAGGTGAAGTCTGGAGGGTGTATCAGAAGAAGTAGAAGAAGGAGAAGGAGAAGGTGAAGTCAGGAGGGTGAATCAGAAGAAGCAGAAGAAGGAGAAGGAGAAGTTGAAGTCTGGAGGGTGAATCAGAAGAATCAGAAGAAGGAGAAGGAGAAGGTGAAGTCTGGAGGGTGAATCAGAAGAAGTAGAAGAAGGAGAAGGAGAAGGTGAAGTCTGGAGGGTGAATCAGAAGAAGCAGAAGAAGGAGAAGGAGAAGGTGAAGTCTGGAGGGTGAATCAGAAGAAGCAGAAGAAGGAGAAGGAGAAGGTGAAGTCTGGAGGGTGAAACAGAAGAAGCAGAAAAAGGAGAAGGAGAAGGTGAAGTCAGGAGGGTGAATCAGAAGAAGCAGAAGAAGGAGAAGGAGAAGGTGAAGTAAGGAGGGTGAATCAGAAGAAGCAGAAGAAGGAGAAGGAGAAGGTGAAGTCTGGAGTGTGAAGCAGAAGAAGCAAAAGAAGGAGAAGGAGAAGGTGAAGTCTGGAGGGTGAATCAGAAGAAGTAGAAGAAGGAGAAGGAGAAGGTGAAGTCTGGAGGGTGAAGCAGAAGAAGTAGAAGAAGGAGAAGGAGAAGGTGAAGTCAGGAGGGTGAATCAGAAGAAGTAGAAGAAGGAGAAGGAGAAGGTGAAGTCAGGAGGGTGAATCAGAAGAAGCAGAAGAAGGAGAAGGAGAAGTTGAAGTCTGGAGGGTGAATCAGAAGAATCAGAAGAAGGAGAAGGAGAAGGTGAAGTCTGGAGGGTGAATCAGAAGAAGCAGAAGAAAGAGAAGGAGAAGGTGAAGTCTGGAGGGTGAATCAGAAGAAGCAGAAGAAGGAGAAGGAGAAGGTGAAGTCAGGAGGGTGAATCAGAAGAAGCAGAAGAAGGAGAAGGAGAAGGTGAAGTTAGGAGGGTGAATCAGAAGAAGCAGAAGAAGGAGAAGGAGCAGGTGATGTCAGGGGGATGAAGCAGAAGAAGTAGAAGAAGGAGAAGGAGAAGGTGAAGTCAGGACGGTGAAGCAGAAGAAGCAGAAGAAGGAGAAGGAGAAGGTGAAGTCTGGAGGGTGAATCAGAAGAAGTAGAAGAAGGAGAAGGAGAAGGTCAAGTCTGGAGGGTGAATCAGAAGAAGTAGAATAAGGAGAAGGAGAAGGTGAAGTCTGGAGGGTGAATCAGAAGAAGTAGAATAAGGAGAAGGAGAAGGTGAAGTCTGGAGGGTGAATCAGAAGAAGCAGAAGAAGGAGAAGGAGAAGGTCAAGTCTGGAGGGTGAATCAGAAGAAGTAGAAGAAGGAGAAGGAGAAGGTCAAGTCTGGAGGGTGAATCAGAAGAAGTAGAATAAGGAGAAGGAGAAGGTGAAGTCTGGAGGGTGAATCAGAAGAAGCAGAAGAAGGAGAAGGAGAAGGTGAAGTCTGGAGGGTGAATCAGAAGAAGTAGAAGAAGGAGAAGGAGAAGGTGAAGTCAGGAGGGTGAATCAGAAGAAGCAGAAGAAGGAGAAGGAGAAGGTGAAGTCTGGAGGGTGAATCAGAAGAATCAGAAGAAGGAGAAGGAGAAGGTGAAGTCTGGAGGGTGAATCAGAAGAAGCAGAGGAAGGAGAAGGAGAAGGTGAAGTCTGGAGGGTGAATCAGAAGAAGCAGAATAAGGAGAAGGAGAAGGTGAAGTCTGGAGGGTGAATCAGAAGAAGCAGAATAAGGAGAAGGTGAAGGTGAAGTCTGGAGGGTGAATCAGAAGAAGCAGAAGAAGGAGAAGGAGAAGATGAAGTCTGGAGGGTGAATCAGAAGAAGTAGAAGAAGGAGAAGGAGAAGATGAAGTCTGGAGGGTGAAGCAGAAGAAGTAGAAGAAGGAGAAGGAGAAGGTGAAGTCAGGAGGGTGAATCAGAAGAAGTAGAAGAAGAAGAAGAAGAAGGTGAAGTCAGGAGGGTGAATCAGAAGAAGCAGAAGAAGGAGAAGGAGAAGGTGAAGTCTGGAGGGTGAATCAGAAGAATCAGAAGAAGGAGAAGTAGAAGGTGAAGTCTGGAGGGTGAATCAGAAGAAGCAGAAGAAAGAGAAGGAGAAGGTGAAGTCTGGAGGGTGAAGCAGAAGAAACAGAAGAAGGAGAAGGAGAAGGTGAAGACTGGAGGGTGAATCAGAAGAAGTAGAAGAAGGAGAAGGAGAAGGTGAAGTCTGGAGGGTGAATCAGAAGAAGTAGAAGAAGGAGAAGGAGAAGGTGAAGTCAGGAGGGTGAATCAGAAGAAGCAGAAGAAGGAGAAGGAGAAGGTGAAGTCTGGAGGGTGAATCAGAAGAATCAAAAGAAGGAGAACGAGAAGGTGAAGTCTGGAGGGTGAATCAGAAGAAGCCGAAGAAGGAGAAGGAGAAGGTGAAGTCTGGAGGGTGAATCAGAAGAAGCAGAAGAAGGAGAAGGAGAAGGTGAAGTCAGGAGGGTGAATCAGAAGAAGCAGAAGAAGGAGAAGGAGCAGGTGATGTCAGCGGGATGAAGCAGAAGAAGTAGAAGAAGGAGAAGGAGAAGGTGAAGTCAGGACGGTGAAGCAGAAGAAGCAGAAGAAGGAGAAGGAGAATGTGAAGTCTGGAGGGTGAATCAGAATAAGTAGAAGAAGGAGAAGGAGAAGGTCAAGTCTGGAGGGTGAATCAGAAGAAGTAGAAGAAGGAGAAGGAGAAGGTGAAGTCTGGAGGGTGAAGCAGAAGAAGTAGAAGAAGGAGAAGGAGAAGGTGAAGTCAGGAGGGTGAATCAGAAGAAGTAGAAGAAGGAGAAGGAGAAGGTGAAGTCAGGAGGTTGAATCAGAAGAAGCAGAAGAAGGAGAAGGAGAAGGTGAAGTCTGGAGGGTGAATCAGAAGAAGTAGAAGAAGGAGAAGGAGAAGGTGTTGTCTGGAGGGTGAATCAGAAGAAGTAGACGAAGGAGAAGGAGAAGGTGAAGTCTGGAGGGTGAATCAGAAGAAGCAGAAGAAGGAGAAGGAGAAGGTGAAGTCTGGAGGGTGAATCAGAAGAAGCAGAAGAAGGAGAAGGAGAAGGTGAAGTCTGGAGGGTGAATCAGAAGAAGCAGAATAAGGAGAAGGAGAAGGTGAAGTCTGGAGGGTGAATCAAAAGAAGCAGAAAAAGGAGAAGGAGAAGGTGAAGTCTGAAGGGTGAATCAGAAGAAGTAGAAGAAGGAGAAGGAGAAGGTGTTGTCTGGAGGGTGAATCAGAAGAAGTAGATGAAGGAGAAGGAGAAGGTGAAGTCTGGAGTGTGAATCAGAAGAAGCAGAAGAAGGAGAAGGAGAAGGTGAAGTCTGGAGGGTGAATCAGAAGAAGCAGAAGAAGGAGAAGGAGAAGGTGAAGTCTGGAGGGTGAATCAGAAGAAGCAGAATAAGGAGAAGGAGAAGGTGAAGTCTGGAGGGTGAATCAGAAGAAGCAGAAAAAGGAGAAGGAGAAGGTGAAGTCTGGAGGGTGTATCAGAAGAAGTAGAAGAAGGAGAAGGAGAAGGTGAAGTCAGGAGGGTGAATCAGAAGAAGCAGAAGAAGGAGAAGGAGAAGTTGAAGTCTGGAGGGTGAATCAGAAGAATCAGAAGAAGGAGAAGGAGAAGGTGAAGTCTGGAGGGTGAATCAGAAGAAGTAGAAGAAGGAGAAGGAGAAGGTGAAGTCTGGAGGGTGAATCAGAAGAAGCAGAAGAAGGAGAAGGAGAAGGTGAAGTCTGGAGGGTGAATCAGAAGAAGCAGAAGAAGGAGAAGGAGAAGGTGAAGTCTGGAGGGTGAAACAGAAGAAGCAGAAAAAGGAGAAGGAGAAGGTGAAGTCAGGAGGGTGAATCAGAAGAAGCAGAAGAAGGAGAAGGAGAAGGTGAAGTAAGGAGGGTGAATCAGAAGAAGCAGAAGAAGGAGAAGGAGAAGGTGAAGTCTGGAGTGTGAAGCAGAAGAAGCAAAAGAAGGAGAAGGAGAAGGTGAAGTCTGGAGGGTGAATCAGAAGAAGTAGAAGAAGGAGAAGGAGAAGGTGAAGTCTGGAGGGTGAAGCAGAAGAAGTAGAAGAAGGAGAAGGAGAAGGTGAAGTCAGGAGGGTGAATCAGAAGAAGTAGAAGAAGGAGAAGGAGAAGTTGAAGTCTGGAGGGTGAATCAGAAGAATCAGAAGAAGGAGAAGGAGAAGGTGAAGTCTGGAGGGTGAATCAGAAGAAGCAGAAGAAAGAGAAGGAGAAGGTGAAGTCTGGAGGGTGAATCAGAAGAAGCAGAAGAAGGAGAAGGAGAAGGTGAAGTCAGGAGGGTGAATCAGAAGAAGCAGAAGAAGGAGAAGGAGAAGGTGAAGTTAGCAGGGTGAATCAGAAGAAGCAGAAGAAGGAGAAGGAGCAGGTGATGTCAGGGGGATGAAGCAGAAGAAGTAGAAGAAGGAGAAGGAGAAGGTGAAGTCAGGACGGTGAAGCAGAAGAAGCAGAAGAAGGAGAAGGAGAAGGTGAAGTCTGGAGGGTGAATCAGAAGAAGTAGAAGAAGGAGAAGGAGAAGGTCAAGTCTGGAGGGTGAATCAGAAGAAGTAGAATAAGGAGAAGGAGAAGGTGAAGTCTGGAGGGTGAAGCAGAAGAAGAAGAAGAAGGAGAAGGAGAAGGTGAAGTCAGGAGGGTGAATCAGAAGAAGTAGAAGAAGGAGAAGGAGAAGGTGAAGTCAGGAGTGTGAATCAGAAGAAGCAGAAGAAGGAGAACGAGAAGGTGAAGTCTGGAGGGTGAATCAGAAGAATCAGAAGAAGGAGAAGGAGAAGGTGAAGTCTGGAGGGTGAATCAGAAGAAGCAGAAGATAGAGAAGGAGAAGGTGAAGTCTGGAGGGTGAATCAGAAGAAGTAGAAGAAGGAGAAGGAGAAGGTGAAGTCTGGAGTGTGAATCAGAAGAAGCAGAAGAAGGAGAAGGAGAAGGTGATGTCTAGAGGGTGAATCAGAAGAAGCAGAATAAGGAGAAGGAGAAGGTGAAGTCTGGAGGGTGAATCAGAAGAAGCAGAAGAAGGAGAAGGAGAAGGTGAAGTCTGGAGGGTGAATCAGAAGAAGTAGAAGAAGGAGAAGGAGAAGGTGAAGTCAGGAGGGTGAATCAGAAGAAGCAGAAGAAGGAGAAGGAGAAGGTGAAGTCTGGAGGGTGAATCAGAAGAATCAGAAGAAGGAGAAGGAGAAGGTGAAGTCTGGAGGGTGAATCAGAAGAAGCAGAGGAAGGAGAAGGAGAAGGTGAAGTCTGGAGGGTGAATCAGAAGAAGCAGAATAAGGAGAAGGAGAAGGTGAAGTCTGGAGGGTGAATCAGAAGAAGCAGAATAAGGAGAAGGTGAAGGTGAAGTCTGGAGGGTGAATCAGAAGAAGCAGAAGAAGGAGAAGGAGAAGATGAAGTCTGGAGGGTGAATCAGAAGAAGTAGAAGAAGGAGAAGGAGAAGATGAAGTCTGGAGGGTGAAGCAGAAGAAGTAGAAGAAGGAGAAGGAGAAGGTGAAGTCAGGAGGGTGAATCAGAAGAAGTAGAAGAAGAAGAAGAAGAAGGTGAAGTCAGGAGGGTGAATCAGAAGAAGCAGAAGAAGGAGAAGGAGAAGGTGAAGTCTGGAGGGTGAATCAGAAGAATCAGAAGAAGGAGAAGTAGAAGGTGAAGTCTGGAGGGTGAATCAGAAGAAGCAGAAGAAAGAGAAGGAGAAGGTGAAGTCTGGAGGGTGAAGCAGAAGAAACAGAAGAAGGAGAAGGAGAAGGTGAAGACTGGAGGGTGAATCAGAAGAAGTAGAAGAAGGAGAAGGAGAAGGTGAAGTCTGGAGGGTGAATCAGAAGAAGTAGAAGAAGGAGAAGGAGAAGGTGAAGTCAGGAGGGTGAATCAGAAGAAGCAGAAGAAGGAGAAGGAGAAGGTGAAGTCTGGAGGGTGAATCAGAAGAATCAAAAGAAGGAGAACGAGAAGGTGAAGTCTGGAGGGTGAATCAGAAGAAGCCGAAGAAGGAGAAGGAGAAGGTGAAGTCTGGAGGGTGAATCAGAAGAAGCAGAAGAAGGAGAAGGAGAAGGTGAAGTCAGGAGGGTGAATCAGAAGAAGCAGAAGAAGGAGAAGGAGAAGGTGAAGTTAGGAGGGTGAATCAGAAGAAGCAGAAGAAGGAGAAGGAGCAGGTGATGTCAGCGGGATGAAGCAGAAGAAGTAGAAGAAGGAGAAGGAGAAGGTGAAGTCAGGACGGTGAAGCAGAAGAAGCAGAAGAAGGAGAAGGAGAATGTGAAGTCTGGAGGGTGAATCAGAATAAGTAGAAGAAGGAGAAGGAGAAGGTCAAGTCTGGAGGGTGAATCAGAAGAAGTAGAAGAAGGAGAAGGAGAAGGTGAAGTCTGGAGGGTGAAGCAGAAGAAGTAGAAGAAGGAGAAGGAGAAGGTGAAGTCAGGAGGGTGAATCAGAAGAAGTAGAAGAAGGAGAAGGAGAAGGTGAAGTCAGGAGGTTGAATCAGAAGAAGCAGAAGAAGGAGAAGGAGAAGGTGAAGTCTGGAGGGTGAACCAGAAGAAGTAGAAGAAGGAGAAGGAGAAGGTGTTGTCTGGAGGGTGAATCAGAAGAAGTAGACGAAGGAGAAGGAGAAGGTGAAGTCTGGAGGGTGAATCAGAAGAAGCAGAAGAAGGAGAAGGAGAAGGTGAAGTCTGGAGGGTGAATCAGAAGAAGCAGAAGAAGGAGAAGGAGAAGGTGAAGTCTGGAGGGTGAATCAGAAGAAGCAGAATAAGGAGAAGGAGAAGGTGAAGTCTGGAGGGTGAATAAAAAGAAGCAGAAAAAGGAGAAGGAGAAGGTGAAGTCTGAAGGGTGAATCAGAAGAAGTAGAAGAAGGAGAAGGAGAAGGTGTTGTCTGGAGGGTGAATCAGAAGAAGTAGATGAAGGAGAAGGAGAAGGTGAAGTCTGGAGTGTGAATCAGAAGAAGCAGAAGAAGGAGAAGGAGAAGGTGAAGTCTGGAGGGTGAATCAGAAGAAGCAGAAGAAGGAGAAGGAGAAGGTGAAGTCTGGAGGGTGAATCAGAAGAAGCA
Source organism: Somniosus microcephalus (assembly GCF_052327205.1). NCBI lineage: Eukaryota > Metazoa > Chordata > Chondrichthyes > Squaliformes > Somniosidae > Somniosus > Somniosus microcephalus. The sequence continues at coordinate 3,430 of NW_028225657.1, read as the reverse complement.
GAATAAGGAGAAGGAGAAGGTGAAGTCTGGAGGGTGAATCAGAAGAAGCAGAAAAAGGAGAAGGAGAAGGTGAAGTCTGGAGGGTGTATCAGAAGAAGTAGAAGAAGGAGAAGGAGAAGGTGAAGTCTGGAGGGTGAAGCAGAAGAAGTAGAAGAAGGAGAAGGAGAAGGTGAAGTCAGGAGGGTGAATCAGAAGAAGTAGAAGAAGGAGAAGGAGAAGGTGAAGTCTGGAGGGTGAATCAGAAGAAGTAGAAGAAGGAGAAGGAGAAGGTGAAGTCAGGAGGGTGAATCAGAAGAAGCAGAAGAAGGAGAAGGAGAAGGTGAAGTCTGGAGGGTGAATCAGAAGAATCAGAAGAAGGAGAAGGAGAAGGTGAAGTCTGGAGGGTGAATCAGAAGAAGCAGAAGAAAGAGAAGGAGAAGGTGAAGTCTGGAGGGTGTATCAGAAGAAGTAGAAGAAGGAGAAGGAGAAGGTGAAGTCTGGAGTGTGAATCAGAAGAAGCAGAAGAAGGAGAAGGAGAAGGTGAAGTCTAGAGGGTGAATCAGAAGAAGCAGAATAAGGAGAAGGAGAAGGTGAAGTCTGGAGGGTGAATCAGAAGAAGCAGAAGAAGGAGAAGGAGAAGGTGAAGTCTGGAGGGTGAATCAGAAGAATCAGAAGATGGAGAAGGAGAAGGTGAAGTCTGGAGGGTGAATCAGAAGAAGCAGAAGAAGGAGAAGGAGAAGGTGAAGTCTGGAGGGAGAAGCAGAAGAAGTAGAAGAAGGAGAAGGAGAAGGTGAAGTCTGGAGGGTGAATCAGAAGAAGTAGAAGAAGGAGAAGGAGAAGGTGAAGTCTGGAGGGTGAATCAGAAGAAGCAGAAGAAGGAGAAGGAAAAGGTGAAGTCTGGAGGGTGAATCAGAAGAAGCAAAAGAAGGAGAAGGAGAAGGTGAAGTCTGGAGGGTGAAACAGAAGAAGCAGAATAAGGAGAAGGAGAAGGTGAAGTCAGGAGGGTGAATCAGAAGAAGCAGAAGAAGGAGAAGGAGAAGGTGAAGTAAGGAGGGTGAATCAGAAGAAGCAGAAGAAGGAGAAGGAGAAGGTGAAGTCTGGAGTGTGAAGCAGAAGAAGCAAAAGAAGGAGAAGGAGAAGGTGAAGTCTGGAGGGTGAATCAGAAGAAGTAGAAGAAGGAGAAGAAGAAGGTGAAGTCTGGAGGGTGAAGCAGAAGAAGTAGAAGAAGGAGAAGGAGAAGGTGAAGTCAGGAGGGTGAATCAGAAGAAGTAGAAGAAGGAGAAGGAGAAGATGAAGTCAGGAGGGTGAATCAGAAGAAGCAGAAGAAGGAGAAGGAGAAGGTGAAGTCTGGAGGGTGAATCAGAAGAATCAGAAGAAGGAGAAGGAGAAGGTGAAGTCTGGAGGGTGAATCAGAAGAAGCAGAAGAAAGAGAAGGAGAAGGTGAAGTCTGGAGGGTGAATCAGAAGAAGCAGAAGAAGGAGAAGGAGAAGGTGGTCTGGAGGGAGAAGCAGAAGAAGTAGAAGAAGGAGAAGGAGAAGGTGAAGTCTGGAGGGTGAATCAGAAGAAGTAGAAGAAGGAGAAGGAGAAGGTGAAGTCTGGAGGGTGAATCAGAAGAAGTAGAAGAAGGAGAAGGAGAAGGTGAAGTCTGGAGGGTGAATCAGAAGAAATAGAAGAAGGAGAAGGAGAAGGTGAAGTCTGGAGGGTGAATCAGAAGAAGTAGAAGAAGGAGAAGGAGAAGGTGTAGTCTGGAGGGTGAATCAGAAGAAGTAGACGAAGGAGAAGGAGAAGGTGAAGTCTGGAGGGTGAACCAGAAGAAGCAGAAGAAGGAGAAGGAGAAGGTGAAGTCTGGAGGGTGAATCAGAAGAAGTAGAAGAAGGAGAAGGAGAAGGTGAAGTCTGGAGGGTGAATCAGAAGAAGCAGAAGAAGGAGAAGGAGAAGGTGAAGTCTGGAGGGTGAATCAGAAGAAGCAGAAGAAGGAGAAGGAGAAGGTGAAGTCTGGAGGGTGAAACAGAAGAAGCAGAATAAGGAGAAGGAGAAGGTGAAGTCAGGAGGGTGAATCAGAAGAAGCAGAAGAAGGAGAAGGAGAAGGTGAAGTAAGGAGGGTGAATCAGAAGAAGCAGAAGAAGGAGAAGGAGAAGGTGAAGTCTGGAGTGTGAAGCAGAAGAAGCAAAAGAAGGAGAAGGAGAAGGTGAAGTCTGGAGGGTGAATCAGAAGAAGTAGAAGAAGGAGAAGGAGAAGGTGAAGTCTGGAGGGTGAAGCAGAAGAAGTAGAAGAAGGAGAAGGAGAAGGTGAAGTCAGGAGGGTGAATCAGAAGAAGTAGAAGAAGGAGAAGGAGAAGGTGAAGTCAGGAGGGTGAATCAGAAGAAGCAGAAGAAGGAGAAGGAGAAGTTGAAGTCTGGAGGGTGAATCAGAAGAATCAGAAGAAGGAGAAGGAGAAGGTGAAGTCTGGAGGGTGAATCAGAAGAAGCAGAAGAAAGAGAAGGAGAAGGTGAAGTCTGGAGGGTGAATCAGAAGAAGCAGAAGAAGGAGAAGGAGAAGGTGAAGTCAGGAGGGTGAATCAGAAGAAGCAGAAGAAGGAGAAGGAGAAGGTGAAGTTAGGAGGGTGAATCAGAAGAAGCAGAAGAAGGAGAAGGAGCAGGTGATGTCAGGGGGATGAAGCAGAAGAAGTAGAAGAAGGAGAAGGAGAAGGTGAAGTCAGGACGGTGAAGCAGAAGAAGCAGAAGAAGGAGAAGGAGAAGGTGAAGTCTGGAGGGTGAATCAGAAGAAGTAGAAGAAGGAGAAGGAGAAGGTCAAGTCTGGAGGGTGAATCAGAAGAAGTAGAATAAGGAGAAGGAGAAGGTGAAGTCTGGAGGGTGAAGCAGAAGAAGAAGAAGAAGGAGAAGGAGAAGGTGAAGTCAGGAGGGTGAATCAGAAGAAGTAGAAGAAGGAGAAGGAGAAGGTGAAGTCAGGAGGGTGAATCAGAAGAAGCAGAAGAAGGAGAACGAGAAGGTGAAGTCTGGAGGGTGAATCAGAAGAATCAGAAGAAGGAGAAGGAGAAGGTGAAGTCTGGAGGGTGAATCAGAAGAAGCAGAAGATAGAGAAGGAGAAGGTGAAGTCTGGAGGGTGAATCAGAAGAAGTAGAAGAAGGAGAAGGAGAAGGTGAAGTCTGGAGTGTGAATCAGAAGAAGCAGAAGAAGGAGAAGGAGAAGGTGATGTCTGGAGGGTGAATCAGAAGAAGCAGAATAAGGAGAAGGAGAAGGTGAAGTCTGGAGGGTGAATCAGAAGAAGCAGAAGAAGGAGAAGGAGAAGGTGAAGTCTGGAGGGTGAATCAGAAGAAGTAGAAGAAGGAGAAGGAGAAGGTGAAGTCAGGAGGGTGAATCAGAAGAAGCAGAAGAAGGAGAAGGAGAAGGTGAAGTCTGGAGGGTGAATCAGAAGAATCAGAAGAAGGAGAAGGAGAAGGTGAAGTCTGGAG